>NW_024608223.1:0-54188 GCF_018296145.1 Oncorhynchus tshawytscha | reverse complement strand
GACCTTGTTTATGGTAAAGTGGTTATTTCTGTATTTCAATGTTGCAACTTGCTGAAAATTGTCCACAGTGTACTAGTTTAAACAGTTCTGGAAACAAAATTACTTCCAGAGTGCAGTCAAACATGATTTTAGACCTTGTTTATGGAAAAGTGGTTATTTCAAAGTTGTAACTCGCTGAAAATTGTCCACAGTGTACTAGTTTAAACAGTTCTGGAAACAAAATTACTTCCAGAGTGCAGCAAACATGATTTTAGACCTTGTTTATGGTAAAGTGGTTATTTCTGTATTTCAATGTTGCAACTTGCTGAAAATTGTCCACAGTGTACTAGTTTAAACAGTTCTGGAAACAAAATTACTTCCAGAGTGCAGCAAACATGATTTAGACCTTGTTTATGGTAAAGTGGTTATTTCTGTATTTCAATGTTGCAACTTGCTGAAAATTGTCCACAGTGTACTAGTTTAAACAGTTCTGGAAACAAAATACTTCCAGAGTGCAGCAAACATGATTTAAAACCTTGTTTATGGAAAAGTGGTTATTTCTTTATTGTCCACAGTGTTCCTTAATCTAATTTCAACAATTCTGCAAAAACCAATTGCATCCAGAGTAAGTTGTTATTTCTTGCTGAAAATTGTCCACAGTGTTCTAGTTTAAACAGTTCTGGAAAAAACATTGCATCCAGAGTGCAATCAAACGTGATTTTAGACCTTGTTAATGGTTATTTCTGTATTTCAATGTTGCAACTTGCTGAAAATTGTCCACAGCGTACTAGTTTAAACAGTTCTGGAAACAAAATACTTCCAGAGTGCAGCAAACATGATTTATGTTTATGGAAAAGTGGTTATTTCTTTATTGTCCAGTGTTCCTTAATCTAATTTCAACAATTCTGCAAAAACCAATTGCATCCAGAGTGCATCACAAACATGATTTTAGACCTTGTTTATGGTAAAGTGGTTATTTCAAAGTTGCAACTCGCTGAAAATTGTCCACAGTGTTCTAGAGTCGGACCAAACTGCAGCGTGTCGATTGAGATTCATGTTTAATAAAATAAAGAAACACGAACACTACACAAAACAATAAACGTAACCGAAACAGCCTATCTAGTGCAAACTAACCGAGAGTACACATAGGACACTAAGGACAATCACCCACGACAAACTCAAGTGAATATGGCTGCTAAATATGGTTCCCAATCAGAGACAACGATAAGCACCTGCCTCTGATTGAGAACCACTCCAGACAGCCATAGACTTTGCTAGACAACCCACTAAGCTACAATCCCAATACCACCACCAAAACCCCAAGACAAACACACCACAATTACAAAAACCCCATGCCACACCCTGGCCTGACCAAATACATAAAGATAAACACAAAATACTTTGACCAGGGCGTGACAGAACCCCCTAAGGTGCGGACTCCCGAACGCACCTCAAAACAATAGGGAGGTCCGGGTGGGCGTCTGTCCATGGTGGCGGCTCCGGCGCGGGACGTGGACCCCACTCATTTAATGTCTTAGTCCCCTCTCCCTTCGTCCCTGGATAGTCCACCCTCGCCGCCGACCATGGCCTTGTAGTCCTCACCCAGAACCCCACTGGACTGAGGAGCAGATCGGGACTGAAGGACAGCTCGGGACTGAGGGGAAGCTCGGGACTGAGGGGAAGCTCGGGAGTGAGAGGAAGCTCGGGAGTGAGGGGGAAGCTCGGGAGTGAGGGGAAGAGCTTCGGGAGTGAGGGGAAGCTCGGGAGTGAGGGGAAGCTCGGGAGTGAGGGGAAGCTCGGGAGTGAGGGGAAGCTCGGGAGTGAGGGGAAGCTCGGGAGTGAGGGGAAGCTCGGGAGTGAGGGGGAAGCTCGGGAGTGAGGGGAAGCTCGGGAGTGAGGGGGAAGCTCGGGAGTGAGAGGAAGCTCGGGAGTGAGAGGAAGCTCGGGAGTGAGAGGAAGCTCGGGAGTGAGAGGAAGCTCGGGAGTGAGAGGAAGCTCGGGAGTGAGAGGCTCGGGAGTGAGAGGAAGCTCAGGCAGGTAGATAGATCTACCAGCTCCTGGCTGGCTGGTGGTTCCGGCAGATCCTGGCTGACTGGCGGATCCTGGCTGACTGGCGGATCCTGGCTGACTGGCGGATCCTGGCTGACTGGCGGATCCTGGCAGACTGGCGGATCCTGGCTGAATGGCAGATCCTGGCTGAATGGCGGATCTAACTGATCCTGGCAGACTGGCGGATCCTGGCCGACTGGCGGATCCTGGCAGACTGGCGGATCTTGGCCGACTGGCGGATCCTGGCTGACTGGCGGATCCTGGCAGACTGGTGGATCCTGGCAGACTGGCGGATCCTGGCAGACTGGTGGATCCTGGCAGACTGGCGGTGCTGGGCAGACTGGCGGTGCTGGGCAGACTGGCGGTGCTGGGCAGACTGGCGGTGCTGGGCAGACTGGCGGTGCTGGGCAGACGGGGGCACTGGCGGCGCTGGGCAGACTGGCGGCACTAGCTGCTCCATATAGGCTGACAGCTCTGGCGGCTTCTTACAGACTGACAGCCCGTGCAGACTGACAGCTCCTTGCAGACTGACAGCCCTTGCAGACTGACAGCTCCATGCAGACTGACAGCTCTATGCAGACTGACATCTCTGGCTGCTCCATGTAGGCTGACAGCTCTGGCAGTCCGTGCAGACTGACAGCTCCTTGCAGACTGACAGCTCCATGCAGACTGACAGCTCCATGCAGACTGACATCTCTGGCTGCGTCATGCAGACTGACAGCTCTGGCTGCTCCATGTAGGCTGACAGCTCTGGCGGCTTCTTACAGACTGGCAGCTCTGGCGGCTCCGTGCAGACTGGCAGCTCCGTGCAGACTGGCTGCGCTGAACAGGGGGAGACTCCGGCCGCGCAGGAGAGGAGAAAGGCTCTGGCTGCGCTGAACAGGCGGGAGACTCCAGCAGCGCTGTACAGGAGAAAGGCTCCGGCAGCGCTGAACAGGTGGGACGCACTGTAGGCCTGATGCGTGGTGCTGGCACTGGTATGCCGTGCATGCTATGCCAAGCCCACACCTTTCTTTCTACTCTGTCCAATACATCCTCCACTCTCAGACTCAGCACTCTGCTTCGCCGACAGCTCCAATTCCATCCATGGCTCTGCCCAGGGTCCTTGTCCGTCAAGGATCTCCTCCCAAGTCCATTTATCCAAAGAGTGCAGCCTCTCCCAATGCTGTTGCTGCCTCTGTTGCTTCTCCTGCTGCTGCCTTTGCTGCTGCTGCTGTTGCTCCTGCTGCACCTGTCGCTTCTTCTGCTGCTGCTGTTGCTGCTGCCTCTGTTTACCACGCCGCTTGGTCCTTGGTTGGTGGGTGATTCTGTAACGGTTTTCTAGTGGTGATGAAGGAGAGTCGGACCAAACTGCAGCGTGTCGATTGAGATTCATGTTTAATAAAATAAAGAAACACAAACACTACACAAAACAATAAACGTAACCGAAACAGCCTATCTAGTGCAAACTAACCGAGAGTACACATAGGACACTAAGGACAATCACCCACAACAAACTCAAAGAATATGGCTGCCTAAATATGGTTCCCAATCAGAGACAACGATAAGCACCTGCCTCTGATTGAGAACCACTCCAGACAGCCATAGACTTTGCTAGACAACCCACTAAGCTACAATCCCAATACCACCACCAAAACCCCAAGACAAACACACCACAATTACAAAAACCCCATGCCACACCCTGGCCTGACCAAATACATAAAGATAAACACAAAATACTTTGACCAGGGGCGTGCTTTTCTTTGGACAGATCTGCCTGGAGACCAACGCTGTCTACAAGCTGTGCACTGCGGCCTGTCTGCCGGACATATGTCCCCGTGCGGTCGACATACAGGGTCACTTTGCCTGCAAGGTGCTAGGGTACATCTTAACCCAGATCCATGAGCAGCATCTGAAGACTAGTTTGAAAAATGGACACATGTCCATTTTGGGAATAGACTCTATGTTTTTCTCTGATAAAGAGAGTGCAAGAAAGTAGGTTCTGTGACAGTTCCACTTGAAGCGGTATACGATATCCTTGCCCTGTATGCTCCAAGTTCTCACTCAGGCTTTTGGGATCAGTTGGGTGAAGCAATGGTAGAGGCGTACGAGGAAGGAGACTTCCAGGACGGGAATGCTTTCGGTCAGTTTTCCAATGAAAGCGGCGAAGAGCAGCAGCCTAGGCCCAGATTGATATTCACCTTGGACTTCAACAAGGACCCGCTGCGGTCTGTGGTAATGGAAGCCACGGCGGCGATAGAACCACTAAACAAACTCACTTTCAACAAGTGCGTGCTGGGAGGGGAGACGTTCCAGTGCTCCGCGCCCTTGTATTACGGGGGAGTTGTCAGAAAGGTCATGGCTAAGAATGCACCTAAGGAAGCTTATGATAAAAGGCACCTGAAAGAATCTAGAGTAGGCCCGAAAGGCACCTTCCACGGGCCCAGACTGAATGTGTACTAAGCGGAGTACTCTGGTGTACCCATGAAAAACATGAGCTCCTTTTGCACCACCAGGACTGTGTATCACCAGGACAAGATACTGTTGAGAGTCAACCGTGATAATCACGGTCACTTAGCTGAGTTAGAGGAGGATTGGGAGTGGAAGGACGCGGCCGATGTGTTTAACAAGATTCACGGCACTGACGTGTTCTCTGTGGAGATGTTGAAACGGGACTACGCTGCGACAATGGTGGACGTAAAGGGAGAGTTGATAACTGCAAGGCCTCGATGTTCCAGAAAACTCAGCGCCATGATAACTACATTGCTCGAGTCAGACGGAGGCTCAGCACTCGCCCTGAGGAAGGGTATGATGCCTGCTAGTGACACACAACAACGCAGGACTCACACTCAACCTCTTGGGGAGGTGTCCATGACATGTAGCCAGGGACGTAAAAGGCCTAAACCCGCTCAGCATTCGAGAGACTCTGTGGAACGGCTGAGAGTGGAAAAGAGAAAACGCCCCAGGTTCGAGGGTGTAGACAAGGGAGGACACTAATGCGAGCTCAGATGGCAATATAAATTGATAGACCCCATTTGGTTGCTGTAACAAACACAATGTGAATAAAGTGTACATACAAAAAGCAGTAACCTGTGCATAGTGCTTATGTTATTATATCACCCTGTTTGACCTGATATGACAAATGTCCTTTATGGGCATGACTGGGAGAAGAGATCACATGTTGGACAAGTGCTTTACTTCACTTTCATTTATTATGTTTCACAAGCAGTGATACACAAGTTTCTACCTCTCAGACATATTCAGTCATTGACTGCAAGCAAATAAACTTGTTCACACACACATATATCCAAGGATAACCTGGTTAATTGTAAAGCGATATCAGTGCAAAGTGTTCACAGTGAACCTTGTCCTCTCTATAAGCTATATTTCCATAAAGTCATACTACTTTATAATAGATCGCAGACTACATTGGGCTGTGGATCATAAACCATGTATTCTCGATCTAAGGCTCTTCAGCAGCACCGGAGGGAGAGACGAGAGAGGCAGAGACGGGAGCAGGTTCAGCTCAACCCCCTAGTTAGTAAGTGCCTCAGGGTCATGGGAATGTCCCGGTTTGACATGTCCTTTGAGAACATGAGTTTCACCCAGTTCATCCGTATGCCTTTGGACCAGTACAGGGTATACGGAGATGAGTTTGTCAGCCTTTACGCACAACTGCTCGACAGGATAGAAGCTCTATGTGCCAGCGCCTTCTCGATGCTAGATGACTTGAGACCACCCGGCACCCTCAGATCGGATGAGCCTGAGCAGAATAGCCTTTCAGTGAGGCAGACGTGTCCAACATGGGCCGACAACAGCCCTGACTTATTTGCTGATAATGATCCTCCAACGCAGCATACCGATGTTGGTCACACCTGGAACACGGTCATCATCCCTCAGATCCGATGTAGAGACTTATTTGATGTGTCCTTACATGATAATGCTCAGCTGTTCGAAGTCTGCACACATCAGGTGGGCGAGTGCGATCGTCATCAAACCTAGGTTGTCAAACCCTGGGCATGGTGTAGTTTCACCAACAGGGTGTTTGAGTGTGACTCTATTATGTTTCATAACCTGCAACATTTGTAAAATAAAGCCAAGTGACTCTGTCCACCCTGCCAGGTTGTGATGTTTTTATTCAGACTGATACACAGTATACATTTCATTTCGACACGTCTTTCACATAGATGGTACACAACAAATAGCCAGACATACCAGTGATATTGCGTATCATGTTGACTGAAGTTAATTTATCAGTGGTATCCACTTCAACAGCGTCAAGTAATCCAGCCTCTCACCGGCTGCCCTGAGATCCCCGTTCATTTTGGCGTACAGTAGCTGTCTGTGCTTGTGGCAAACATAGCAATGGCCCCTCTAGTCCGAAGTACACCTAGTCATCACGGATACACCTTGCCAATCGTTCCCTCTAACAGGCTGTGGTTGCATCAGCGCCCCTTCGCTGAGGTAGAGGAGTATCTCTGCTTCGGAGACTAAAGGCGCTTTGGGCACCCCTGCGGACCCTCATAATGAGATACAAGGTGGGACTGGTGATACAGTGCATGTTCCCTATAGCTATGCAGATATTGAGCACCACGTACTTCACCTCCTCACACTGGACATGGGAGCGGTAGTAAATGGTGCTTGCAATGAAGGGTAGCCAGCAGCACATAAAGAAGGTGGCAGTGAGAAAGGTCAAGACCTGTGCCCGTTTCATCTTGAGTCCAAACGAATTCCGTTTCACGTGCTGTCTGACACTGTACACTATCATGCCGTTGCAGTAAACGAGAACGACAATAGGTATGATGAAACAAATGCTCATCCTCACCCAGAAGACTGTAAGCCAGAGACTCGGATGCATAGCGTTGACACAGATCATGTTAGTCTCGGATATGGGACGAACAGTGTAATAGCATATGTCCAAGAGAGCCGAGAACATGGGTACACAGGCACACAATCGAGCCACGATTCTCCTTCTGCTTGCCGCACGTCTGTTCACTAGACACTTCAGTGTTGTCCTGTTGTGCACCACCTTCATGTATCTCTCTATGTTGATATAGACCATGAGAACTATTCCGTACTGGAAACAGAACTGTAAGGAATGAGGGAACAAAGGGCATGGCGTTAGTTGAGCTGGTTGGACATGCTTATGTGTACATGTCCTCATGGGCTAAGATTGCTGTCACCTACCGAGATCACCCCTTTCAGCAGTTTGCACATCACGAAGCCAAACACCCAGCCCCTCACGAGTATCATCTGCGTAACCCACACCGGGATAGTCAGCAAAGTGGCTATGTCACAGAACCCCAGATGTAAAAATAAGACGTCGACATCCCTGAGGACCTTACTTTGCCTCCCCGAGTACTTTGGACAGGAACAGTAGAGCGTGATGACCATGTATAAATTGACAACCAAGCCCGTGACCATAACCAGTGCGTGAAAGAAAGGGATGTAAATGGTGCGGCTGTATTCATAGAGACCATAACAATGTGATTCCGACTCTGGGTTGTGTGACGGTCTATTGAACATTGTAACATTGTCCAATGTGCCATTGACAAGTGGGTCCATTGTAGCGCTGTAGGTATAGCAGGCCACTGACACCTTTGGTAACAGGACACCAGACTTTGTAAGGTATGTCTATGGTACTAGGACCTGTACAGCCAAGATCATTGGTCTATCCAATGTAACATTTATGGAGTTCCAGTTGTCCAACCGCCGCTGGTGATTCAAACGATGGAGTTCGGATCACCCAAGCCATGCTCCTTGGTCCAACCACTGCTCTGCTTTTCAATAAATTTGACATGTATGGCCTGGGAAATATCCAAACACTGCTTATTAATCTACCCACAGTGTAATATATTGTGAACATCACTGACTGTTGTGTTTGTGTGAAACAAAAACGAGTACTTCAGATTATTACATACATGGTTTATTATAAAGTATAGTCAACGTATACATTTGTTTGGTACAGTATAGCAACAAAGTACACCCAGCCACTACAGCAGTTGACAACGCTCTCAGGGTCTCAGTAGCCCGGGTCCATCTATTACGCTTCGAAGCAGATTGCGCACAGTCGAGGCTCATCAGGACATGGAAGTCGAGTCAGATAAGCACAACCCCAAAGCGACAGGGGAAGAACCTGGTGAAAGGAATAGTTCACCGTGTGATCTAAGGTGTGGGCACGGGTGTCATCAACGGGTGTCTGTAGATATGATTAACCCTCCCGTGGTCCTGGTACTGTGTCTAGTCCCCGCGTCCTCCGGGTCACCCTGTCCCGTCCTGGCTAAAGGCCCAATGTGCGCAAGTGTGACAGTAGGCGTGTGAACAGCCTTTGCAGATGTATTTCTTACACCTGCAGCACACCGTGTGTGTCTTTGAGTCCTTCTTGGGTGGGCAGAGCTGACACCTCTTCCTCTTACTTGCCCCGGTGGTGGCCGGGCAACGAGCGGGCAGCGGCCGTGCCAGCGGCGGGGCCCTGGCGCTGTTGATCAGGAGGCACCGCCGTAGCACTCTGTAGGACTTTGACAAGGGCTGACGCCGCTTTGGTGCGGGGCAGATGCTGCCTTCTTTGGATCAGCGGCTTCACGAGTGCCTTTCCCAGCTGCTCGAGGAACACCCTGCGCTTGTTCCGCTTGCCAGGCATCCAGTCAGGCTTGATCTCTCGCCATATGACAAAGGCGTTGTAGGAGGACACGTCGAGGATGTTGTGGAAGACGACCAGGGGCCAGCGGGCAGTCATCCGTCTGCAGCTGTAGGTGCCCACCACCTTGTCTAGGTTGTCCACGCCGCCCTTGTTGCAGTTGTAGTCTAGGATGAGGGCCGGCTTCTTGTCGCGACGATCGCTGATGTGGCCCTCTGTGTGCAGCGTGCTCAAGAGTAGCACGTTCTTGTTTCTCTTTGCCAGGTAGGACACCAGAGTGGCGGTGGGCGTGAAGGCGAACCTGGAGGACAGGACCTGTCTGCCCCTGGACTCGAGCAGCGCGGGCGGGAGCTCGGCCTTGTTCCTTCTCACCGTGCCCACCATGGTGAGGTTCCTCTCGAGGAGCCGCTGGCCCAGGTCCCAGGAGGTGAAGAAGTTGTCGCAGGTGACGTTGCGACCGCTCAGGCCCGTTGTCAGATCGAGGACGACGCGCATCCCCTGGTTCTTCTCGGGGCCTCCGCCGGCCGCCTTGCCGGTGTACACTTGCATCTTCCAAGTGTAGCTGGACTTGGCGTCGCAGGCCACCCACGACTTGATGCCGTATTTGGCCGGCTTGCTGGGGATGTACTGACGGAAGGGACAGCGGCCTTTTTGGAAAGGGGACAAGACATTAGTGTGGTTACCGTGTGCAACGGGGTAGACAAAAGGGCCAACCGTTGTGTCACACACGCTCTGTATAGACATGTAAGCACACGCGCACGCACGCGCACAAGCGCAAGCACAGTACCTCTGAACGGGACCAGTTGCTCGTCCACCGTCACGTCGGGCCCCGGGTTGTAGAGGGCCGGCAGCCGCGCCTCCCACAGGTCCCAGACCTCCCGTATGGCTGCGAGTTTGTCCGTGGCGAGTCTGGCGGGTCTCGACTGGCGGTCGTCGAATCGCAGCAGCCTCGAGTACCTGTGAAAGACCTTGAGCGACATGGTGGCTCGGAACACGGTCCTGCCGCTCTCGGCGTCCCACAGGCTTGCCGCGGCCTCGCCCGGGACCTGTAGACGCCCGCTAGGATCAGCAGCCCTAGGTAGGCGCGCAGGTCCGTGGCGTCCATGGGTCGCCAGCCGTCGCCGTATTTTCTGGCCCCGTGCAGGTTCGTCATTTCCACAATTATCCTTTCTATCGCCGGCGTGACAAACAGGTGGAAGGCGGACGCGATGTCGCGGGCCTGTGTCGCGGCATAGGCCGTGGGGCCCGGAGCCTGGTCCGGCCCGGCGCGGCAGATCGCCAGGGGCCCGCGGTGGCGGCCGTAGGCCACGGGGACCACTCGATTTTGCCGTTCTTCGACAGCAACGGCGGCTCCCGTCGGTCCGGGGCCGAGGAGATCTCTTCCTCGTCGCGGTCCTCGGGCGGCTCTTCCTCGGGCTGCTGCTCTTCCTCAGAAGAGGGAGAAGAGGCATCGTCGACCTCGCGGCGCTCGGGGTTGTATTCCTCCCCGTCTTCGTCTTCCGAAACCTCTTCCTCTTCCTCCTCCTGGCAATCCGAGTAGTCTTCTTGGTCCACGCTGGACAAGATCTGTTCTAGAACCTGCGCGGCCGTAAAACGTGCGGCCATGGCCGATCGGTGGAGCCGAGCGGGTCTGCTGAGCTGCGGGGAAGAGCGCACTTGGCACGGGTGGGGCGCCGGTCACTTTGTGGGTGTGTGGGTGTGTGGGTGTGTGCGGGTTGGTGTGGGTGGGCGCCAATGACAATATTAGTATCCTCTCTATTACGTAGGGCCGGCCGGACGGCTTACGCGGGATACCGAGACCCGAAAATGCTCGAGGCTCGCTTGCGCGCACCTGTGTAGCCCTGTGCAGTCGACCCAACCCCCAGCCGAGCAACAAGAACACTCGGCTGCTCTCTAGCACACAGCGGAGCACAGGTCCGGACCTGTGCAGCGGCCGGCTGGCTCTGCGCTCTGACCCACGAGAGCAGAGTGCAGAGCCCAGAGCGCAGAGTGCAGAGCGGTGAGCCCAGAGCACAGCCTCGCCACACTCGCAGACCCTCTACTACGCTCGACGGCACACGCCTCGCCAGTGGCTGGCAGGGTCGCTCTGACCCGAGAGCGCAGAGCACAGAGGACAGAGCACAGAGCACAGAGCGCAGAGCGGGGAGCCCAGAGCACAGCCTCGCCACACTCGCAGACTCTCTACTACGCTCAGAGGCACACGCCTCGCCAGTGGCTGGCACGGTCGCTCTGACTCGGGAGAGCAAAGCGCAGAGCCCTGGAAACACAGGGCCTGGGTCGCTCTGACCCGTGAGCCCAGAGCGCAACTACAACACTCGGCTGCTCTCTAGCACACAGCGGAGCACAGGTCCGGACCTGTGCAGCGGCTGGCTGGGTCGCTCTGACCCGAGAGCGCAGAGCGGCGAGGACAGAGCACATAGCGCAGAGCGGGGAGCCGGGCACAACCTCGCCGCACTCGCCACACTCGCAGACACTCTACTACGCTCAGAGGCACACGCCTCGCCAGTGGCTGGCACGGTCGCTCTGACCCACCAGCGCAGAGCGAGAGCCCTGGAAACACAGGGCCTGGGTCGCTCTGACCCGCGAGCGCAGAGCGCAGAAAGGGGAGCCCTCCACACACAGGACCTGGGTCACACTGACCCCAGGACCACGGGAGGGTTAAGAGAGGGTGCTTCCATAGCGGGCATGGGTATCTGGAACACCGGTAAGTGCATTTAGAACCGTATTTTAACTTTTGGGTTCCCAGGTGCCTATTTTCAATCACCAGGTGCACGGCTGTGAAAAGTGGGGACTCTGTCATTTTTTCGACCGATTTCTGAAATTTTCAAAAAATGATTAAAAATACTTCCCGAAGGGCTAGAGGTCCCATATTTCGTGTCATTACCCTCTCTCGTGATGGGCAACAAGTCCAGCATATAAAAAGATTTCGCATCCACAGGCACCTATGTTTCTGGTAGAATTCACTTTTTCCCAAAAACGTAAATCACGATTTTCTATTAAAATGTTTTATACAAAAACGTTTTTAATTAAATGGAAATGCTCGTCTATTTGTGCCCTTTCGTGCAAAAACGCCCCATCCAGATTGGAGGTGTACTTTTTGATTTATTCACGTTTTGGCAAAAACGGAATTTGACCCCCAATGGCTGGGCGCACATAAACCCTATGCGGTTCCGGGATTATATCGATAAATTGGCCTGCTCGTCAATGACACACTCAGGGGCGGGTCGACCAGACAGGTACCGGCGCGAAATCAGAAACCTGGTTTTTGACAACAAGACTTCCATGTCCTAGAGAGACGGGGGTGGTGTCAAACTGATCAGCCCGAATAGAAAATGAGTACTGGGTACTTTTGAGGGATGTGAGCCCCTCGGAACCATGGTACTTTGGACATTTACCGCCAGTGTCCGATTTGTCCTAACTTTTGATCCACGTTTCCCAGCTTGGTGATGGGAGGATATTGAGCTCTGTCCTGGGCAGTGGCTCTATCCCAGCTATTACCTTGTGGGTTTGGTTCATTAATGACCATGGTTCTGGTCCAATGAAGGTGCCCGTCCCTTCTGCGACCTTGGTGGTTGCTTAGTCCCGGTGAGGGCTAGCTCTCCAGTCCAGTCCCATACTTGTTTCACGGTACGTCTCCATGGTTCTCCTCTGTTGTCCAGCCAATTTAATTTCCTCTGACTGATTTGCATTCGTCTTCCACCTGGGAGGGACTCTATCGGCCGGTCTTTGGCTGGTGTTCTGATGGATGTTCCCTCCCGACCCAAGTGGATTTGCCTCTATCGGGGAGCCCCTTTCGGAAACGTTTGCCCCTATTTCGATACGCTCCAGCCACGCAAAGTTCGTGCGAGGTCGAGCCGAACTGTCTGACCAAGTGGCCCTCCATTGGTGATCCGGTGCGGGGAGTGGCACACTCAGGCTGCGAACCATGTGGTGATGGTCATCCCGTAACGCATCGGCGCCAGAAACACGTATTCTCAAACCCTGTCTTTAAACGTGGACCTACCCGGTTGACCCAAGCGGTCTGTCCGAGGTTGTGGTTCCTTTTGCCGAATAGGCGCTCCAGCTAGACAAGAGACCTCTCGAGCGGCGCCCCGGCACCTGTGGCTCCGGCCATGGGCAGTTCAGGGCCTCCCGCTGGGTTGGTGGGTGCACTCACCCCCTCTAATAAAACTGACTGTGTATAGGCTGTTAACCTCAACTCAAGAGGTGATTCACTCAGTCTTTCAACTATTGTTAAATGATAGAATGCTTATTTTACACAACATTTCAAGATAGTTAGTTAAGTCTGATCCTTTCATGTTTTGATGTATATTTATTTGATTAATTTTCACAATTTGGTTCAGGATTAATTCTGGGCCTACATTTTGGTCTTGGAAGAAAATGGCTGCCTGCTAACATTATAAACATTTCAAGATAGCAGTTGGTTCAGTCTGATCATCTCATGTTGTGCTGGAACTATATTTGGATCATTTCACGTTTTCATAACATATATATATTTTTTTTTTTTGGACAAATTCCAGTGTCTCAGTCATTGCACTATGTTGAGCTATGTGTCTGGTATTTGAAAGAGTTACTTGGTGAGTTTTTCAATATGGTTCTTAATGGATTCAGTGCCGTGCTGGTTTCAATTGCATGCAAAGACGGAACCCCCCTGCCGGGTTCAGCCAACAGGGGGTGCACTCACCCCCTCTAATAAAACTGACTGTGTATAGGCTGTTAACCTCAACTCAAGAGGTGATTCACTCAGTCTTTCAACTATTGTTAAATGATAGAATGCTTATTTTACACAACATTTCAAGATAGTAGTTAGTTAAGTCTGATCCTTTCATGTTTTGATGTATATTTATTTGATTAATTTTCACAATTTTTTCCCCCTGTCTACTTTTTGGAATGACAAAGAAGTGGGAATGACAAGCTCTCTCATTGATCTCGGGTTCAGCCACCAGGGGGCACCCACCCTCTATGACAACTTAATGTTGATAGGCGGGTTACCTCCTCCCAGGAGATGACTCAACCTTTCAACTGTTTTGAAATGAAACCTTTGGGGTGGCTATTAAACACAACTTTAAAACCTGGTTTTCTTGTATGTACCAATTTATGAGGGTTGCCTAATCACACATGACATTTTGGAAAGATGTGACCTTTTAACCCCTCAAAACAGCAACTATGACCCCAATGTAAGGCACTTCCGGTTGTCACAGGAAGCTGTAATTAAACACATTTCCTCACTGGGACACCATTTTACATAATCATGAGGTTCAAGCCTTTATGTTAAAAAGTGATTGATTTACAGAGGGGTGAAAACAGTGTTTTGCTCTAACTGTAGGCAGTGATTTCAAAACATGTTTTAGGGTCAATTTAACCACTTCCTGTTGCTCCAGGAAGCTTAAAATCAACACAGATAATCCTTATACTAGCTTGATTAGTTGTCATTGATGGTAGTTTGCTAGGGTAACCCTAACCTACTTTGTCATCCAGTTGAATTTAGAGCAGCAGGCAATGCTTCCTAAGGGAAGAGAAAGGAAGGCACATTTAATAAAACAACTGGGTTCTTTTGATAACACTAGCCTAAACTATTTAACATAGTGCAATGACAGAGACACTGGAATTTGTCAAAAAAATATGTCTGAAAACGTGAAAATGATCCAAATAAAGTTCCAGCACAACATGAGATGATCAGACTGAACCAACTGCTATCTTGAAATGTTTATAAAGGTAGCTGGCAGCCTTGGCCATTTTCTTCCAAGACCAAAATGTAGGCCCAGAATGAAGCCAGACCTACATTTAAAGTGCTTTTGGGTTACAGCGGCCAAACCGTTGAGGCTAGAAACACAATTCACCCACAGGAATGCTTGGGAAGTACTCCTTATTTACTCAGACCATTTGACATGAACCATTAACAGTGAATCAATTCCTAAATGTGCCTTCCTTTCTCTTCCCTTAGGAATGCATTGCCTGCTGCTCTAAATTCAACTGGATGACAAAGTAGGTTAGGGTTACCCTAGCAAACTACCATCAATGACAACTAATCAAGCTAGTATAAGGATTATCTGTGTTGATTTTAAGCTTCCTGGAGCAACAGGAAGTGGTTAAATTGACCCTAAAACATGTTTTGAAATCACTGCCTACAGTTAGAGCAAAACACTGTTTTCACCCCTCTGTAAATCAATCACTTTTTAACATAAAGGCTTGAACCTCATGATTATGTAAAATGGTGTCCCAGTGAGGAAATGTGTTTAATTACAGCTTCCTGTGACAACCGGAAGTGCCTTACATTGGGGTCATAGTTGCTGTTTTGAGGGGTTAAAAAGGTTACATCTTTCCAAAATGTCATGTGTGATTAGGCAACCCTCATAAACTGGTACATACAAGAAAACCAGGTTTTAAAGTTTTTTAATAGCCAAAAAAACAGTTGAAAGGTAGATCTCCTGGGAGGGGTAACCCGCCTAAAATTAAGTTGTCATAGAAACCCGATTAATCAAATTCCAAAAAACCCAGACAGGGGGAAAAAATTGTGAAAATTAATCAAAAAATATACATCAAAACATGAAAGGATCAGACTTAACTAACTACTATTGAAATGTTGTGTAAAATAAGCATTCTATCATTTAACAATAGTTGAAAGACTGAGTGAATCACCTCTTGAGTTGAGGTTAACAGCCTATACACAATCAGTTTTATTAGAGGGGTGAGTGCACCCCTGTTGGCTGAACCCGGCAGGGGGGTTCCGTCTTTGCATGCAATTGAAACCAGCACGGCACTGAATCCATTAAGAACCATATTGAAAAACTCACCAAGTAACTCTTTCAAATACCAGACACATAGCTCAACATAGTGCAATGACAGAGACACTGGAATTTGTAAAAAAAATTAATATATGAAAACTCAAATATAGTTCCAGCAGTACATGAGATGATCAGACTGAAAACTGCTATCTTGAAATGTTTATAATGTTAGCAGGCAGCCATTTTCTTCCAAGACCAAAAAGTAGGCCCAGGCCAAATTGTGAAAATTATGGTCAAATAAATATACATACATGAAAGGATCAGACTTAACTAACAGCTATCTTGAAATGTTGTGTAAAATAAGCATTCTATCATTTAACAATAGTTGAAAGACTGAGTGAATCACCTCTTGAGTTGAGGTTAACAGCCTTTACACAATCAGTTTTATTAGATTGAGTGCACCCTCATAAAGCGGGAGGCCCTGAACTGCCCATGGCCGGAGCCACAGGTGCCGGGCGCCGCTAGAGGTCTCTTGTCTAGCTGGAGCGCCTACGGAATGCCATCAACTGGGCAAAAGGAACCACAACCTCGGACAGACCGCTTGGGTCAACCGGGTAGGTCCACGTTTAAAGACAGGGTTTGAGAATACGTGTTTCTGGCGCCGATGCGTTACGGGATGACCATCACCACATGGTTCGCAGCCTGAGTGTGCCACTCCCCGCACCGGATCACCAATGGAGGGCCACTTGGTCAGACAGTTCGGCTCGACCTCGCACGAACTTTGCGTGGCTGGAGCGTATCGAAATAGGGGGCAAAAAAGGGGCTCCCCGATAGAGGCAAATCCACTTGGGTCGGGAGGGAACATCCATCAGAACACCAGCCAAAGACCGGCCGATAGAGTCCCTCCCAGGTGGAAGACGAATGCAAATCAGTCAGAGGAAATTAAATTGGCTGGACAACAGAGGAGAACCATGGAGACGTACCGTGAAACAAGTATGGGACTGGACTGGAGAGCTAGCCCTCACCGGGACTAAGCAACCACCAATCGGTCGCAGAAGGGACGGGCACCTTCATTGGACCAGAACCATGGTCATTAATGAACCAAACCCACAAGGTAATAGCTGGGATAGAGCCACTGCCCAGGACAGAGCTCAATATCCTCCCATCACCAAGCTGGGAAACGTGGATCAAAAGTTAGGACAAATCAGACACTGGAGGTAAATGTCCAAAGTACCATGGTTCCGAGGGGCTCACATCCCTCAAAAGTACCCAGTACTCATTTTATTCGGGCTGATCAGTTTGACACCACCCCCGTCTTCTAGGACATGGAAGTCTTGTTGTCAAAAACCAGGTTTCTGATTTCGCGCCGGTACCTGTCTGGTCGACCTGCCCCTGAGTGTGTCATTGACGATCAGGCCAATTTATCGATATAATCCCGGAACCGCATAGGGTTTATGTGTGCCCAGCCATTGGGGTCAAATTCCGTTTTTGCCAAAACCAAATAAATGAAAAAGTACACCTCCAATCTGGATGGGGCGTTTTTTGCACGAAAGGGCACAAATAGACAAGCATTTCCATTTAATTAAAAACGTTTTTGTATAAAACATTTTAATAGAAAATCGTGATTTACGTTTTTGGGAAAAAGTGAATTCTACCAGAAACATAGGTGCCTGTGGATGCGAAATCTTTTTATATGCTGGACTTGTTGCCCATCACGAGAGAGGGTAATGACACGAAATATGGGACCTCTAGCCCTTCGGGAAGTATTTTTAATTTTTTTGAAAATTTCAGAAATCGGTCGAAAAAATGACAGAGTCCCCACTTTTCACAGCCGTGCACCTGGTGATTGAAAATAGGCACCTGGGAACCCAAAAGTTAAAATACGGTTCTAAATGCACTTACCGGTGTTCCAGATACCCATGCCCGCTATGGAAGCACCCTACTACAGCCCTCTATCAATGGGGGCCCGTCCTGAGTGGTTGAATTTTTTTCTTCTTCTGTGCGCGTAAAATACGGGAGTAGCTATGACTCTCTTAACCCTCCCGTGGTCCTGGGGTCAGTGTGACCCAGGTCCTGTGTGTGGAGGGCTCCCCTTTCTGCGCTCTGCGACAGGGTCAGAGCGACCCAGGCCCTGTGTTTCCAGGGCTCTCGCTCTGCGCTGGTGGGTCAGGGATGACCGTCACCACTGGCGAGGCGTGTGCCTCTGAGCGTAGTAGAGTGTCTGCAGTGTCTGCGAGTGTGGCGAGGTTGTGCCCGGCTCCCCGCTGCGCCATGTGCTCTGTCCTCGCCGCTCTGCGCTCTCGGGTCAGAGCGACCCAGCCAGCCGCTGCACAGGTCCGGACCTGTGCTCCGCTGTGTGCTAGAGAGCAGCCGAGTGTTGTAGTTGCGCTCTGGGCTCACGGGTCAGAGCGACCCAGGCCCTGTGTTTCCAGGGCTCTGCGCACTCTCCCGAGTCAGAGCGAACGTGCCAGCCACTGGCGACGTGTGCCTCTGAGCGTAGTAGAGTCTGCGAGTGTGGCGAGGCTGTGCTCTGGGCTCCCGCTCTGCGCTCTGTGCTCTGTGCTCTGTCCTCTGTGCTCTGCGCTCAACAGAGCGAGAAGCCACTGGCGAGGCGTGTGCCGTCGAAACGTAGTAGAGGGTCTGCGAGTGTGGCGAGGCTGTGCTCTGGGCTCACCGCTCTGCACTCTGCGCTCTGGGCTCTGCACTCTGCCAGAACGTGGGTCAGAGCGCAGAGCCAAACCCACAAGGTAATGCACAGGTCCGGACCTGTGCTCCGCTGTGTGCTAGAGAGCAGCCGAGTGTTCTTGTTGCTCGGCTGGGGGTTGGGTCGACTGCACAGGGCTACACAGGTGCGCGCAAGCGAGCCTCGAGCATTTTCGGGTCTCGGTATCCCGCGTAAGCCGTCCGGCCGGCCCTACGTAATAGAGAGGATACTAATATTGTCATTGGCGCCCACCCACACCAACCCGCACACACCCACACACCCACACACCCACAAAGTGACCGGCGCCCCACCCGTGCCAAGTGCGCTCTTCCCCGCAGCTCAGCAGACCCGCTCGGCTCCACCGATCGGCCATGGCCGCACGTTTTACGGCCGCGCAGGTTCTAGAACAGATCTTGTCCAGCGTGGACCAAGAAGACTACTCGGATTGCCAGGAGGAGGAAGAGGAAGAGGTTTCGGAAGATGAAGACGGGGAGGAATACAACCCCGAGCGCCGCGAGGTCGACGATGCCTCTTCTCCCTCTTCTGAGGAAGAGCAGCAGCCCGAGGAAGAGCCGCCCGAGGACCGCGACGAGGAAGAGATCTCCTCGGCCCCGGACCGACGGGAGCCGCCGTTGCTGTCGAAGAACGGCAAAATCGAGTGGTCCCCGTGGCCTATGGCCGCCACCGCGGGCCCCTGGCGATCTGCCGCGCCGGGCCGGACCAGGCTCCGGGCCCCACGGCCTATGCCGCGACCCAGGCCCGCGACATCGCGTCCGCCTTCCACCCGTTTGTCACACCGGCGATAGAAAGGATAATTGTGGAAATGACGAACCTGCACGGGGCCAGAAAATACGTCGACGGCTGGCGACCCATGGACGCCACGGACCTGCGCGCCTACGTAGGGCTGCTGATCCTAGTGGGCGTCTACAGGTCCCGAGGCGAGGCCGCGGCAAGCCTGTGGGACGCCGAGAGCGGCAGGACCGTGTTCCGAGCCACCATGCCGCTCAAGGTCTTTCACAGGTACTCGAGGCTGCTGCGATTCGACGACCGCCAGTCGAGACCCGCCAGACTCGCCACGGACAAACTCGCAGCCATACGGGAGGTCTGGGACCTGTGGGAGGCGTGGCTGCCGGCCCTCTACAACCCGGGGCCCGACGTGACGGTGGACGAGCAACTGGTCCCGTTCAGAGATACTGTGCTTGTGCTTGTGCGCGTGCGTGCGCGTGTGCTTACATGTCTATACAGAGCGTGTGTGACACAACGGTTGGCCCTTTTGTCTACCCCGTTGCACACGGTAACCACACTAATGTCTTGTCCCCTTTCCAAAAAGGCCGCTGTCCCTTCCGTCAGTACATCCCCAGCAAGCCGGCCAAATACGGCATCAAGTCGTGGGTGGCCTGCGACGCCAAGTCCAGCTACACTTGGAAGATGCAAGTGTACACCGGCAAGGCGGCCGGCGGAGGCCCCGAGAAGAACCAGGGGATGCGCGTCGTCCTCGATCTGACAACGGGCCTGAGCGGTCGCAACGTCACCTGCGACAACTTCTTCACCTCCTGGGACCTGGGCCAGCGGCTCCTCGAGAGGAACCTCACCATGGTGGGCACGGTGAGAAGGAACAAGGCCGAGCTCCCGCCCGCGCTGCTCGAGTCCAGGGGCAGACAGGTCCTGTCCTCCAGGTTCGCCTTCACGCCCACCGCCACTCTGGTGTCCTACCTGGCAAAGAGAAACAAGAACGTGCTACTCTTGAGCACGCTGCACACAGAGGGCCACATCAGCGATCGTCGCGACAAGAAGCCGGCCCTCATCCTAGACTACAACTGCAACAAGGGCGGCGTGGACAACCTAGACAAGGTGGTGGGCACCTACAGCTGCAGACGGATGACTGCCCGCTGGCCCCTGGTCGTCTTCCACAACATCCTCGACGTGTCCTCCTACAACGCCTTTGTCATATGGCGAGAGATCAAGCCTGACTGGATGCCTGGCAAGCGGAACAAGCGCAGGGTGTTCCTCGAGCAGCTGGGAAAGGCACTCGTGAAGCCGCTGATCCAAAGAAGGCAGCATCTGCCCCGCACCAAAGCGGCGTCAGCCCTTGTCAAAGTCCTACAGAGTGCTACGGCGGTGCCTCCTGATCAACAGCGCCAGGGCCCCGCCGCTGGCACGGCCGCTGCCCGCTCGTTGCCCCGGCCACCACCGGGGCAAGTAAGAGGAAGAGGTGTCAGCTCTGCCCACCCAAGAAGGACTCAAGACACACACGGTGTGCTGCAGGTGTAAGAAATACATCTGCAAAGGCTGTTCACACGCCTACTGTCACACTTGCGCACATTGGGCCTTTAGCCAGGACGGGACAGGGTGACCCGGAGGACGCGGGGACTAGACACAGTACCAGGACCACGGGAGGGTTAATCATATCTACAGACACCCGTTGATGACTCCCGTGCCCACACCTTAGATCACACGGTGAACTATTCCTTTCACCAGGTTCTTCCCCTGTCGCTTTGGGGTTGTGCTTATCTGACTCGACTTCCATGTCCTGATGAGCCTCGACTGTGCGCAATCTGCTTCGAAGCGTAATAGATGGACCCGGGCTACTGAGACCCTGAGAGCGTTGTCAACTGCTGTAGTGGCTGGGTGTACTTTGTTGCTATACTGTACCAAACAAATGTATACGTTGACTATACTTTATAATAAACCATGTATGTAATAATCTGAAGTACTCGTTTTTGTTTCACACAAACACAACAGTCAGTGATGTTCACAATATATTACACTGTGGGTAGATTAATAAGCAGTGTTTGGATATTTCCCAGGCCATACATGTCAAATTTATTGAAAAGCAGAGCAGTGGTTGGACCAAGGAGCATGGCTTGGGTGATCCGAACTCCATCGTTTGAATCACCAGCGGCGGTTGGACAACTGGAACTCCATAAATGTTACATTGGATAGACCAATGATCTTGGCTGTACAGGTCCTAGTACCATAGACATACCTTACAAAGTCTGGTGTCCTGTTACCAAAGGTGTCAGTGGCCTGCTATACCTACAGCGCTACAATGGACCCACTTGTCAATGGCACATTGGACAATGTTACAATGTTCAATAGACCGTCACACAACCCAGAGTCGGAATCACATTGTTATGGTCTCTATGAATACAGCCGCACCATTTACATCCCTTTCTTTCACGCGCTGGTTATGGTCACGGGCTTGGTTGTCAATTTATACATGGTCATCACGCTCTACTGTTCCTGTCCAAAGTACTCGGGGAGGCAAAGTAAGGTCCTCAGTGATGTCGACGTCTTATTTTCACATCTGGGGTTCTGTGACATAGCCACTTTGCTGACTATCCCGGTGTGGGTTACGCAGACGATACTCGTGAGGGGCTGGGTGTTTGGCTTCGTGATGTGCAAACTGCTGAAAGGGGTGATCTCGGTAGGTGACAGCAATCTTAGCCCATGAGGACATGTACACATAAGCATGTCCAACCAGCTCAACTAACGCCATGCCCTTTGTTCCCTCATTCCTTACAGTTCTGTTTCCAGTACGGAATAGTTCTCATGGTCTATATCAACATAGAGAGATACATGAAGGTGGTGCACAACAGGACAACACTGAAGTGTCTAGTGAACAGACGTGCGGCAAGCAGAAGGAGAATCGTGGCTCGATTGTGTGCCTGTGTACCCATGTTCTCGGCTCTCTTGGACATATGCTATTACACTGTTCGTCCCATATCCGAGACTAACATGATCTGTGTCAACGCTATGCATCCGAGTCTCTGGCTTACAGTCTTCTGGGTGAGGATGAGCATTTGTTTCATCATACCTATTGTCGTTCTCGTTTACTGCAACGGCATGATAGTGTACAGTGTCAGACAGCACGTGAAACGGAATTCGTTTGGACTCAAGATGAAACGGGCACAGGTCTTGACCTTTCTCACTGCCACCTTCTTTATGTGCTGCTGGCTACCCTTCATTGCAAGCACCATTTACTACCGCTCCCATGTCCAGTGTGAGGAGGTGAAGTACGTGGTGCTCAATATCTGCATAGCTATAGGAACATGCACTGTATCACCAGTCCCACCTTGTATCTCATTATGAGGGTCCGCAGGGGTGCCCAAAGCGCCTTTAGTCTCCGAAGCAGAGATACTCCTCTACCTCAGCGAAGGGGCGCTGATGCAACCACAGCCTGTTAGAGGGAACGATTGGCAAGGTGTATCCGTGATGACTAGGTGTACTTCGGACTAGAGGGGCCATTGCTATGTTTGCCACAAGCACAGACAGCTACTGTACGCCAAAATGAACGGGGATCTCAGGGCAGCCGGTGAGAGGCTGGATTACTTGACGCTGTTGAAGTGGATACCACTGATAAATTAACTTCAGTCAACATGATACGCAATATCACTGGTATGTCTGGCTATTTGTTGTGTACCATCTATGTGAAAGACGTGTCGAAATGAAATGTATACTGTGTATCAGTCTGAATAAAAACATCACAACCTGGCAGGGTGGACAGAGTCACTTGGCTTTATTTTACAAATGTTGCAGGTTATGAAACATAATAGAGTCACACTCAAACACCCTGTTGGTGAAACTACACCATGCCCAGGGTTTGACAACCTAGGTTTGATGACGATCGCACTCGCCCACCTGATGTGTGCAGACTTCGAACAGCTGAGCATTATCATGTAAGGACACATCAAATAAGTCTCTACATCGGATCTGAGGGATGATGACCGTGTTCCAGGTGTGACCAACATCGGTATGCTGCGTTGGAGGATCATTATCAGCAAATAAGTCAGGGCTGTTGTCGGCCCATGTTGGACACGTCTGCCTCACTGAAAGGCTATTCTGCTCAGGCTCATCCGATCTGAGGGTGCCGGGTGGTCTCAAGTCATCTAGCATCGAGAAGGCGCTGGCACATAGAGCTTCTATCCTGTCGAGCAGTTGTGCGTAAAGGCTGACAAACTCATCTCCGTATACCCTGTACTGGTCCAAAGGCATACGGATGAACTGGGTGAAACTCATGTTCTCAAAGGACATGTCAAACCGGGACATTCCCATGACCCTGAGGCACTTACTAACTAGGGGTTGAGCTGAACCTGCTCCCGTCTCTGCCTCTCTCGTCTCTCCCTCCGGTGCTGCTGAAGAGCCTTAGATCGAGAATACATGGTTTATGATCCACAGCCCAATGTAGTCTGCGATCTATTATAAAGTAGTATGACTTTATGGAAATATAGCTTATAGAGAGGACAAGGTTCACTGTGAACACTTTGCACTGATATCGCTTTACAATTAACCAGGTTATCCTTGGATATATGTGTGTGTGAACAAGTTTATTTGCTTGCAGTCAATGACTGAATATGTCTGAGAGGTAGAAACTTGTGTATCACTGCTTGTGAAACATAATAAATGAAAGTGAAGTAAAGCACTTGTCCAACATGTGATCTCTTCTCCCAGTCATGCCCATAAAGGACATTTGTCATATCAGGTCAAACAGGGTGATATAATAACATAAGCACTATGCACAGGTTACTGCTTTTTGTATGTACACTTTATTCACATTGTGTTTGTTACAGCAACCAAATGGGGTCTATCAATTTATATTGCCATCTGAGCTCGCATTAGTGTCCTTCCTTGTCTACACCCTCGAACCTGGGGCGTTTTCTCTTTTCCACTCTCAGCCGTTCCACAGAGTCTCTCGACTGTTTAGGCCTTTTACGTCCCTGGCTACATGTCATGGACACCTCCCCAAGAGGTTGAGTGTGAGTCCTGCGTTGTTGTGTGTCACTAGCAGGCATCATACCCTTCCGCAGGGCGAGTGCTGAGCCTCCGTCTGACTCGAGCAATGTAGTTATCATGGCGCTGAGTTTTCTGGAACATCGAGGCCTTGCAGTTATCAACTCTCCCTTTACGTCCACCATTGTCGCAGCGTAGTCCCGTTTCAACATCTCCACAGAGAACACGTCAGTGCCGTGAATCTTGTTAAACACATCGGCCGCGTCCTTCCACTCCCAATCCTCCTCTAACTCAGCTAAGTGACCGTGATTATCACGGTTGACTCTCAACAGTATCTTGTCCTGGTGATACACAGTCCTGGTGGTGCAAAAGGAGCTCATGTTTTTCACGGGTACACCAGAGTACTCCGCTGAGTACACATTCAGTCTGGGCCCGTGGAAGGTGCCTTTCGGGCCTACTCTAGATTCTTTCAGGTGCCTTTTATCATAAGCTTCCTTAGGTGCATTCTTAGCCATGGCCTTTCTGACAACTCCCCCGTAATACAAGGGCGCGGAGCACTGGAACGTCTCCCCTCCCAGCACGCACTTGTTGAAAGTGAGTTCGTTTAGTGGTTCTATCGCCGCCGTGGCTTCCATTACCACAGACCGCAGCGGGTCCTTGTTGAAGTCCAAGGTGAATATCAATCTGGGCCTAGGCTGCTGCTCTTCGCCGCTTTCATTGGAAAACTGACCGAAAGCATTCCCGTCCTGGAAGTCTCCTTCCTCGTACGCCTCTACCATCGCTTCACCCAACTGATCCCAAAAGCCTGAGTGAGAACTTGGAGCATACAGGGCAAGGATATCGTATACCGCTTCAAGTGGAACTGTCACAGAACCTACTTTCTTGCACTGATTCGAGTTGCCTCTCCTGATATGCGGAGCGCTGTGGTTGGTGGCGTATCTGTACGTACACAGCTTGTAATTCTTCATAGCAGGGTTGTTACCCCGCCGAGCCGGGACCTTGCATGTGGAGCACAGCAAAAGCATCCCGTTCGCAACATCGGTGCCACCCTTGATCTCTTTATCAGAGAAAAACATAGAGTCTATTCCCAAAATGGACATGTGTCCATTTTTCAAACTAGTCTTCAGATGCTGCTCATGGATCTGGGTTAAGATGTACCCTAGCACCTTGCAGGCAAAGTGACCCTGTATGTCGACCGCACGGGGACATATGTCCGGCAGACAGGCCGCAGTGCACAGCTTGTAGACAGCGTTGGTCTCCAGGCAGATCTGTCCAAAGGAAAGCTGGTCCAGAGCTTTCAGCCTGTTCCTGTTCATCTGCTTCATGTAACCTCTCAGGTCGAGAAACTCCTTCTCAACCGGGATATCTGTCCACGGAGGGATCCATATGTCAAAGACAAAGTGACATGCCAACTTCATGGCCTCAGCAAACACAAGCTGGTTGATGCAGAACGAAACCCTCCGACTGACGACTCCCGTGCACACAATGTGACTAGCGTATAGGGCTGCAAGGCATGCGTCCCTGCTGGTGTCGAACCTCACGCCGAACTGCATTATCTCGGACTCTGCAATCATGGTCGCTGACTGGATCAGGTTCTGCCTATACAGACACACTGCAGCTATACGGTCCATCTTGAGTTTGACTACTGTGTCCTGTATCTGATTGGTGCTACGTGTGCGAGTTACATGCTCAGGAAACTCTGATTCCATGATCAGACACCGGTCGGCCCATGCTTCACTCACAAAGCCCATGGTGTTGGTGTTCCACACAAAGCCGCAGTTGTGGACAGCCTTGTACCTAACCGTGTCCACCTTGCCGCTGCTCATGTCTCTGGTTACCACATCGCTCTCCAGTACGCTGGTGTCCAACAGGTTCTTGAACGTATTGGGGATCACGTTGGACTCTTTGTCAACGGCTTTCATGTTCTTCTCGTGGGTTATATGAGCGTCGTCTATCATGACTACACATGCTTTCCTCTTCTGCTTGTACTTGAAAGATTGCGGGGTGAAAGACGTCAGAGTCTCTATGCAGCCTTTTACCATTCTGAACTGGTAGTTTAGCACGTTGTTGGCGTAACTCTTACCTTCACCGGGACCTGTGACGTTTAAGAGCATAATCCGTTCGATCGTGTACCTGGGAGCTGTGTTGGTGATAATGTAATTGAACGTTGTAGACGCCTGAAACAACCTGCCCACTTGAAGGCTGTCACAGAACAAGTAGCGCACCAATGCTTGGTCATACACCTTCACCGGATCCAGAGTGTCCGACTGCTCCGGGTATTCGTCGTTATCGCCCGGCGCCAGGTAACACGACTCGTGGATCTCGGTGAGGTCGTGCCCGAGAGACAGGCTTGAGTTTCTCATTTCGTCGTCTATCACATCGGTCAACCCTTCATACAGTGACTCTTTCTCACTGAACTGGTGCCTGACAAGGATATTGAAAACCATATCCGCTATGCTCTCGAACTGTCTGCGTCCTCTGTACTTGACTTTCATTTCCTTGCTGAGGCGCTCCAGTTTACCCAGATGAGGGTATAGGTGAGCAAAGTAGTAGCTGTGGTCATCTTTACTCACAATGAAGGGGTGATGCTCGGATGTGTTGTAGAAACACGAATAAGCAGTCTGACACTCTCCCCTACATGCTCCAATGCGGTCATTGGTGAGCCTTGTCTTGCAATGACACCTTCCTTTCTTCAGCAAAGACGTGATAGCTTTAGTCCTGCGTTTACTCTTTATGTCACATAACACCCTGTCAATGCGGCTCTTGGAGACGGGCATGTGCCTGTGGATCAGAGAGTTGAGAAACAGGTCCGGGTTCTCCCTGTCAATGAGTTTATCCACAGAGTACCTGAATACCAAGAGGCCTCTGATGTCAACCTCCAAGCCTCCCAAGGACCCGTTGAGGTCGCTGGTGAAACGTTTCAGTCTTTCCAAGAATCTCATATCCTCCGTCATGGTCTCGTTATAGCCCATTTGAACAACTTTCTGTTTCAGCAACTGCATGCTCGTCAGTTTAGACATGATCGATAGGAACAAGTTCTTCGATTCACCCTCGCTTGTACTGTCTGTGATCGTCCCTATGGAGGTCTCCAGAACATTGAGATTTAGGTCCATTATAGACTCTGGTAAGACAATCACCTGCCTCCCTGACTGACAGGCTGGGGTGTACATGGAACCCTGTAGTTCTTTCACCTTCTTCTTATCCACCTTGGTAGAATTCAGTGTATCACTGCGAATATCCACCCAGTCGAACATGGAGCCTAGCTCTCCCTTGCTGTCTCTCATCACTATCATAGCGTTGTTGAGGGATGATGCCTTTTTTCTAACCAATTGCAGTCGCATGAAAGCGTTGAAAGCCTCCTCCAGGGGTTCGTTCATCTCATCGCCAGTTGCTTGATGTGAGGACGTGTGGTCATTGGTGTCATACCTTGCGTCATCTCCTCTGAACACTTCCATGTTCACACTCATGTTCATGAGACTGAGCAGCTGGGTACTGGACACGTCCCCATCCGCGTCGTCAGATGCCGCCAGTGTGCCCAACCTGGATTGTACACCGAGGCTAGACGATAGCGTGTTTGTTTCACATGTCTCCTCGTTGCTAATGTCTAAGACGAAACAGAATAGGCGCCCTTGAGCAAAATCTTCTCTGATAGGAGGTGACATGCTGCAGAAATCTGTGTTCTCCAGAGTTACCTGGAGAACCTCCCCTTTGCAGCAATATGTCAGGTATAGGAGCAATTGGAACGTAGCTCTGTGGTTTGGTGACAACGCGCCGAACGACAGCTCGTCCGATATCCTGTCGTGTACTATGTCAGTGTCAACCGCTAAGAAGAAGGCTCTCCTATTGGATGGTACCTTCACCGTTTCTAATACAGCTGTATTTGCTTGTCTGTGAGGCAAACTATTACAATCGGTTGACACCTTGTTGTTTTTCTTAGTGGCCATGCCTAGATAGTGTTGCCTTCTCTGGTCTGACACAATTGAGCGCTCTATGTGAGACTACGTCCTAACCCCTAGGCATAGATGTTACACTAAACCTAATGTCTTTGACAGGGTAGTTTTGAAGTTTCACAATGTCTCATACTTGTGTGAGTCAGCCCTGGAATGATATGTGAGCCCTGGCTGGATATGGCATCCATAATTGTATGCCTCAGCCTTGGTCGGACACGGATACTGCAGCCCTGAACAGAGAAGTCAACCGTGATCGGTTAGCTCAGACTTGGGCTGACATGGATAATTCACCCTACAATGTCTCGTAGCTGGATAAGTCAGCCGTGTTCGGACACGTTAGCCCCTGGCTGGAGACGGTAACTTCAGCACTGATCGGACAAGCCTGCAGTGTGCGGATACCTCAGCCTTGGCATGAAATGGATAATTCAGCCCTGGTTGTGTAGGCCTGTACTTGTTTTTGATGACGATCTTCACCCTTTGCTGTCCAAATGCTCCTTAGTTCAACACTTTGCTGCCTTAGCCTCCGTTGGATGCTTGATACCATACAAGGGGTATCCGGTTGTCATTGAAAAGTAGTTAAAAGAAGTGACTACACTCTGTAAAGTACCCTAGGTCTCTTGATTCAGAATCATGAACAAAGCCGTGCCTTTCGTGGATTACTTTCCTAACATCTACCCTGAGCGTAGAGTTGTCAACCCTGGCCTTGAGCCTACTCTGGTCGGGGTGATGATCAAGTCTGTCCTCTTTAACAGGCAGGAGGAGGCTCTTTTGTGCAGAGGGTTGGTGGTACTTGCTCGAGATATCAACATCTACACTACCGTACACTTCAAAGTTACTGGTATAGCTCCTGTTGTGGGTTATGACCTAGACTTAGTTCGAGATCAGGATGGCGAGGAAGAGACCTGGGAGCTGGTTGGTAGACATTGGTCTAAACATTTTGCTTCTGAGCCAGTGAACATCCGAGTTCTCCATGATGACATTAAGCGGAAAGTAAATGCTCTGGTTTTCCCGCTAAAATGTATATCCTTGGCCAAAAAGTATGTAGAGACCGTCAGGGGAGCACTCACGTTTGGAGACTTCTGCCCCGACAAGGGCTACTACATTGCTCGAGATGGTAACACGCCTGCCCTATGCTCCGATGTCATGTTCGGTAGGGTCTATTTCATATCCGCAAACAAGCTGAACCAGGTCCTCTCAGTCTCCGAACTCATCTATGATCACGACCTGTCCGAGGCTGAGACTAAGCTCTTTGACACTAAACACGTAGCCTATTTCTACAAGGCAGCGTGTCTGGACATTGAGACCGTGTTTGACAAATCATACCGGGATATGTCCCTAAGATGCGACTCTTTCGCCTACAGGTTCCCCTACTGCACTGAGCGTACGGTTGAGGGCATGACAGAGTACAGGACTAAGCTGGTTCACACGCTAAAAACTGGCAGGTTACAATTGTCCAAACATTGTAAGCACGTCTCCATCCCTGCTCTCTCGCCTGACATGCCAGGTCAGCAGCACGAGATAACCTGCATCTCTCTCGTGATCTTCAACTCCCACATACCCAAAACCTCACCCGAGCATCACAGAAAGAAGCTGATGGTTGTCTACAATAAATGTAAGGTAACAGGCAACCATCACCCAGAGGTGGACCACGAACTAGCCAGGCGTGCCGGTGTAGACGATGTCACAAGGATTATGTTTTACCCGTGCTCCGGAGAACTCAGAGTCCTGGAGAAGATGATCCAACTGCTGTACAAGTACGGCATAGCACTCCTGTACGTGTTCAATGCCGAATTCGATGTGAGGGTGATCGAGCAGCGTGTGCATTTCTACACTGAATCCAACTACACCAAGTTCCGCGACGCCGTTACCCAGGAACGAGGCGCCTCGCTATTGCGAGCCTGGCATGGCCTCTTTGTGACAAGGGTCCTGGCCGATGACATGGTACCTTTCTTCCAGTTTGAAAACGTACGTTACCTAGATATATACAAGGAGATGCTGAAGAGCGTAGGCTCTGTGTTACTCAACGGAACCTTGACCGAGTACAAGCTCCTTAATGATATCTGTGCACATCGAAACGTTCAACAAAGAGAAGGCCAAGCTGGGCCACTTCAAGATGAACAGCTGCGGTATGAACATCATAGATCTGTACAGGATGGCGGGGACCAGAGACATAAAGTTTGCGTGTACCAGCATGAAGTTGAACGACGTGGCACCCTTTGTCATCTCCAAGGTCAGGAAGCTACACAGAAAGGCCCCAAATGACACCAGAAAGCTTAGCAAGCTTGCCGACGTGGGTTACGCTACAATGGACGAGATGATCAGACTCGGAGGTAAGAGTCTATTTGCCGTGCTGGTCTACAACTTGGTCGACTCTCAGCTGTGCGCCAGGCTGGCTAAAGTTCTCAACCCAGTATCAGCTCTGTTCCATCGATGTAGGGCCACTCTCAATATAGACGTGGTGGTACACGGAAGAGGGGATAACTTTTGCGGCTTCGTGCAGAGCATTCACTCGGTTCAGATCCCTCAGCTCAAGTATACACTCAATACGCTCAGAGTCAAAGCGGGACCCCTGGGTAAGGAGTTGAACAGCCGCCTGCGCTGGGATCCCAATCTCGCCTCTGACAATGGTGACAGTGACAAGTGGAAGGGGGAGCGGTGTGCGAATTCAGACCCATATCAGCTTTCCGCAGAAACCCCAATTTAAGGGATCTCTTAATTTTTTGCAAAATGTTCCAATAAACCCACTCCTAAACTACCCATTGAACAACAGTATTATAGACAACTTTCCCACATTCAAAATCCACATGCGTAAACCCCTAGTCCTATCTCACAAATCAAGACCATTCAAAGCACCAATATTTTCTATGCCATAACATGGACATTATGCCATAACATTTATATAGGAGAATCCGGTCTGAATGTTATTATATTATACACTTTCATGTGACACCTTCATCTCACCACCCCTTTTTTTTGGAGGAGGGGGATTTCTAATTATTTGCTTGATTATTTATTTAATGTTTAAATGTTTTATCTAATTGATCTGGTATGCATGTTTTAATGTGATTTTATATGACATTTGGTTCAAGGTTTTTAAACCTTTTACTCCCAGGTTGTTTTTTTATGATATTCTTCCTCCTGTTTTAAATTGTTATGGGTGACCCCTCAGAGCTCTCGGCCACTCATGTCCTCCCACTTTCTCCAGACTGGTCAGAGGTGCAATAGGCCGGTGCAACCCAAGGATTGACACCAATACAAACATAAACCCTATTAAACCTAACCCTAACCCTAACCCATACCCTAACTCTAAACCTAAACCTAACCCTAAACCCTAACCCTAACCCTAACCCTAACCCTAAACACTAACCCCCTTACACTAACACTAACCCCTAACCACTAACCTTCAGCCTAAACCCTAACCCCCTTTACTCTCCCCCTCTGTTCCTCTCCTAGTTGCTTTCTTAGATTACCCAGCAGAGGGGGTAGATGGTCCCTCCTTATCAAACATCATACATTTGTCTAAGTCTTTTCAACCCAAAGCAGCAGACCCAACTCTTGGAGAGGGGTTGTCTTTCTTTCCCCGCCCTGGTAAATTTGACTGGGAAGACATATGGACACACATAAATATCTTAGACTACTTAAACTTCTAGACTACTTTGACTATCATACAAATGATAACCATTTACCATTCACCCTCCCTTCAATCTGGGAACCCAAACTGTCCCAGATAGATAGGAGGGTAAAGAATCTAATCAGAACCGACCAAGACACCCTTCACAACTATCAAACCCAGACAGATAGACAACATCACCCGCATAGAAAGACAAGCTATAAAATAACTTATAATCAACCCTCACATAATTTTGAAACCGGCAGATAAAAAAAAACAGTGATCCTAGATAAACATCAATACAAATATGAGGCAAATAGACAATTATCCAATACCAAGTACTATCTACTATGTACCAATAGGAAACAGCCTACAACCACAGACCCAGACTAAATTACATTGAATCATACAAACACTTTATGATAAACTGCACATCACAAAAAAACAACGAGATTTTCTCTTTGGACCAGACTCCACGACCCAGACTGTTTAACCTGCTTTGCAAAATTGATAACGAACCAGAAACCTGGACAATTCCCGATGAAGTTCCTCTTGACAGGCCAATCGTATCAGACTGTAATAGTGAATTGTACAACATAGCTCAATATATTGATCATTATATCATCCCTCTCCCCAGCTACCTCAGAGACACTTATCACTTTCTTGAGAAGATCAAACTCATAGTTGTTCCCTGCCAAACATATATATTCACTTAAATAGAGCAACAGGAGTACAGACGGACATAAATCTTTATAACATCTATACAATATCAAACGGGCCCATCTACACACAGAACTAGTCACTCATTTCCAGGATCACCCCATCACTTACCTCAATATATCAGGATTACAGTCGTGTTCTGGGTGAACCAATGGGCGGCAAAAAGCAGTGGAACATAATGTGCATAAGAGACCTACAAACAACACCCAGTTATGAGTGAGCATTTTTTAACCGGTCAGATAGGATCCATTGAAAGGGTTTACAGGGTTCTCAGAAAAAGAGGGAAGCACCATAAAACAAAAACACAATAAATACAGTTTGTGTGGTTTTTCTTATATTTAGCAGATGCATGATAAATCATAATAGTTTTTTTCCTTCCGTCTTTATGTATTTGAATTAGTTTTTACAAATCAGAACTTGACCTTATAGCACTTTTATAGATATATGGGCACATAACTGTGTTTGTATATGTACTAATAAAGCATCTATCCCTTCACCCCTTGTATAATTTAATATCTTAGTCCCTTCATGGTCCTAGACTATAATTTTTAGAAGCAATATTAACCTACTAACATTTCATAAAGGTTTAAATCTAGTGGATTTTAACAGTAGAATTTATTCAGTTTGGAAGGGTACACAACAAAAGGCCTGCACACCACAAGTCAAATCAGTCTCTTTTCAACCCTACTCAAATTCAAAACCTAACCTTAACCCTAACCCTAACTCTAAACTGAAGGCACTGTGAGTTATGGGCCTGCTCTGAAATATGTGATAGTTGGCTTCTAAATGAGTTGAAAAAGTGGGTTTGGTGTCAGATGGTATCAGTTTGGTGTCAGAAGGATGTCTAATTAACTGATGGACTGACTTGCTGACTGACTTTTGTACATTTGCAAAATGTTAAAACAGTGATGAACCATCACCAAAATTACAAACTGAAATCAACACTAAAAATGGCATCACCATAGTATTTGGCGGAGTCAAGTTCAACGAGATGCCCTGCTTGACTGTAGCTCGCTTTGAGCGCAGCGACCGTGTTAAAAAGTAGGCCCAAAATTAAGTCGGGCCCGAACTTTCAGGTGCTTTTGGGGGACAGCGGCGGAACAGTTAGAGTAAAGACAATTCAACCACAGGAATGTTCCGAAGGTCCTCAAGGATCTGTGTAAGCTAAACCTTGACCATGTGGCATTAACCCTTAACTGTGAAAACAGTTTTTTCATCTCACAGATTACAATGATATTCAACCCTGTGTAAATATGTCAGTTCCTAACGTAAAGACTTAAAACTTAGGATTCTGTAAAATCCTCCCCCAATGAGGATATGTGTTTACTTTCAACATCCTGTGCTTTCCGGAAGTGCCTTAAATTGGGTTCATAGTGTCTGTTTCGAACGGTTAAAAAGGTCAGATCTTTAAAAAGAAAAAAAAAATCTTTAAAATCTTTCCAAAACTTCAGATGTGTGATTAGGCAACCCTCATGAACTGTAAATCAGTCATTTCTCCCAGAAACTGTCAAAGAAAAAACTCACACACACACACACACACACACACACACACACACACACACACACACACACACCCCATAAAGGATGGAGTGACACAGTGTGGGGCTTAAAGACACACAGAGCCTGCAATAGCATTAGCATAATCTCAAGGCAGTGCTGAGTGACCATGAAAATAACTACTCCCAAAATGAAGCCTGGCCCTAAATTCAGGTGCTTTTTTGGGGACAGCGGCGGAACCGTTAGGGCTAGAAAAACAAATTTAAAAAAACAATTAAACCACAGGAATGTTCCTAAGGTCCTCCCGGTCAAGCTTAACCTTGACCATGTGGCATTAACCCTTAACATTGAAAACATTTCATCTCACAGATCACAATGACATCTCTCCCCATAGGAATACATTGCCTGCTCCCCTAAATTCAACCTGAAACCTATGTGGGTTATGAATGTCTTGTTAACCTGTCTTCGATGACAATTCATCAGGCCACTTTGAGGTCTACCTGTGTTGATTCTAAGCTTGCTGGAGCAACCAGAAGTGGTTAAATTGACCCAAAAGGTGTTTTGATGTACATCACTTTCAAAGGTGAAAATGAGTCCATTCAACCCTATGTAGATCAGTCAATTCTTAACTTAAAGACTTAAAACTCAGGATTCTGTAAGATGCTACCTCAGTCAAGACATGTGTTTACCTATGGCTTCCTGTGCCTACCGGAAGTGCCTTTAATTGGGTCACACTGTCTGTTTTGAAGGGTTAGAAAAGTCACATCTCTCCAAAACTTCATATGTGTGACTAGGTAACCCTCCTAAACTGTAAATCAGTCATTTCCCCAGGAGATGTCAAAGAAAAGCTCTCATACACACACAGCAAGGATGGAGTGACAAAGTGCGGTGCTTAAAGACACAGAGAGCAGGCAATGGCATTACCATAATCCCTAGGCCGTGCCGAGTTCAACGAGATATCCCGCTTGACCGTAGCTCGCTTGCATTTTACAACCATATTTTTTATTTTTGGGTTACCAGGTGCCTATTTTAAACAGTCCATAAAGCACTCAGGGCGGCCCCCATGGATAGAGGGTCGTAGTAGGGTACTCCCATAGCGGGCATGGACAATAGGAGTCCCGGTAAATGCATTTACAACCATATTTTTATTTTTGGGTTACCAGTTGCACAACAATGCACGTGCATTTGCAATATGATTCTATAGTGAAAAACATCACCAAATGGACATGATGAAATCAACACAACGAGTGATGGAAAGGAACAACTATCACTGCTCGGCCATCCTGTGTTCATCAGGCCAGTCAATTTTGCATTTTTGAGCATGTCAAATTTCATATGGTAAATGCCCATTGAACCATATTGCAAATGCACATGCACTTGCAATATGATTGTATAGTGAAAAACATCACCAAATGGACATGATGAAATCAACACAACGAGTGATGGAAAGGAACAACTATCACTGCTCGGCCATCCTGTGTTCATCAGGCCAGTCAATTTTGCATTTTTGAGCATGTCAAATTTCATATGGTAAATGCCCATTGAACCATATTGCAAATGTACATGCACTTGCAATATGATTCTACAGTGAAAAACATCACAAAATGGACATGATGAAATCAACACAACGAGTGATGGAAAGGAGCAACTATCACTGCCAGGCCATCCCGAGTTCATCTGGCCAGTCAATTTTGCATTTTGTCAGGATTTTTGAGCATGTCAAATTTCATATGGTAAATGCCCATTGAACCATATTGCAAATGCACGTGCACTTGCAATATGATTGTATAGTGAAAAAACATCACCAAATGGACATGATGAAATCAACACAACGAGTGATGGAAAGGAACAACTATCACTGCTCGGCCATCCTGTGTTCATCAGGCCAGTCAATTTTGCATTTTTGAGCATGTCAAATTTCTTATGGTAAATGCCCATTGAACCATATTGCAAATGTACATGCACTTGCAATATGATTCTATAGTGAAAAAACATCACCAAATGGACATGATGAAATCAACACAACGAGTGATGGAAAGGAACAACTATCACTGCTCGGCCATCCTGTGTTCATCAGGCCAGTCAATTTTGCATTTTTGAGCATGTCAAATTTCATATGGTAAATGCCCATTGAACCATATTGCAAATGTACGTGCACTTGCAATATGATTGTATAGTGAAAAAACATCACCAAATGGACATGATGAAATCAACACAACGAGTGATGGAAAGGAACAACTATCACTGCCAGGCCATCCCGAGTTCATCAGGCCAGTCAATTTTGCATTTTGAGCATGTCAAATTTCATATGGTAAATGCCCATTGAACCATATTGCAAATGCACATGCACTTGCAATATGATTCTATAGTGAAAAACATCACCAAATGGACATGATGAAATCAACACAACGAGTGATGGAAAGGAACAACTATCACTGCTCGGCCATCCTGTGTTCATCAGGCCAGTCAATTTTGCATTTTTGAGCATGTCAAATTTCATATGGTAAATGCCCATTGAACCATATTGCAAATGTACATGCACTTGCAATATGATTCTATAGTGAAAAAACATCACCAAATGGACATGATGAAATCAACACAACGAGTGATGGAAAGGAACAACTATCACTGCCAGGCCATCCTGTGTTCATCAGGCCAGTCAATTTTGCATTTTGAGCATGTCAAATTTCATATGGTAAATGCCCATTGAACCATATTGCAAATGTACATGCACTTGCAATATGATTGTATAGTGAAAAACATCACCAAATGGACATGATGAAATCAACACAACGAGTGATGGAAAGGAACAACTATCACTGCTCGGCCATCCTGTGTTCATCAGGCCAGTCAATTTTGCATTTTTGAGCATGTCAAATTTCATATGGTAAATGCCCATTGAACCATATTGCAAATGTACATGCACTTGCAATATGATTCAACAGTGAAAAAACATCACCAAATGGACATGATGAAATCAACACAAAAAAAGGCATCACCATCACTCTCCAGACTGTCCGAGTTCATCAGGCCCCGTCAATTTTGCATTTTGAGTGCATGTCAAATTTGAAAAAAAAGTAAGGCCCAAACCAATGAAATGCCTGCACAATGTCATTTGATTTTTGGTGGCAGTGAAAAACATCACCAAATGGACATGATGAAATCAACACAATTCGACCTGGAAAGGTACAACTATCACTGCTCGGTCCTCCCGATTCATCAGGCCAGTCAATTTTGCATTTTGGCATGTCAAATTTCAGTTAAAAAAGGTGTTTGAACTTCAAACAGCTTGCTTTGATTCTCTCCCCCATAGGAATACATTGCCTGCACATCTAAATTCAACCTGAAGCCTATGATGGGGTATGAATGCCTTATGAACCTGTCTTCTATGACAGTCCATCAGACCACTATGAGGTCTACCTGTGTCGATTCTAAGCTTACTGGAGCAACCGGAAGTGGTTAAATTGACCCAAAAGGTGTTTTGATGTACATCACTTTCAAAGGTGAAAATGAGTCCATTCAACCCTATGTAGATCAGTCAATTCTTAACTTAAAGACAAAACTCAGGATTCTGTAAGATGCTACCTCAGTCAAGACATGTGTTTACCTATGGCTTCCTGTGCCTAAACATCACCAAATGGAATGATGCCACAACGAATGATGGAAAGGTCACACTGTCTGTTTTGAAGGCCAGTCAATTTTGCAAGTCACATCTCTCCAAATGGTAAATGCCCATGTGACTAGGTGCAAATGTACATGCACTTAAACTGTAAAAACATCACCAAATGGACATGATGGAAATGTCAAAGAAAAGCTATCACTGCACAGCCAAGGATGGAGTTCACAAAGTGCAATTTTGACACAGAGAGCAGGCAATGGCATTACCATAATCCCTAGGCCGTGCCGAGTTGAACCAGATATCCCGCTTGACCGTGCTCACTTGCATTTTACAACCATATTTTTTTTTTGGGTTACCAGGTGCCTATTTTAAACAGTCCATAAAGCACTCAGGGCGTATGATTGAAAGTGAAAACATGGATAGAGGGAAAGGTAGTAGGGTACTCCCATCAGCGGGCATGGACAATCAGGCCAGTCAATGCATTTTTGACAACCATATTTTTATTTTTGGGTTAACCAGTTGCAAACAATGCACGTGCATTTGCAATATGATTCTATAGTGAAAAACATCACCAAATGGACATGATGAAATCAACACAACGAGTGATGGAAAGGAACAACTATCACTGCTCGGCCATCCTGTGTTCATCAGGCCAGTCAATTTTGCATTTTTGAGCATGTCAAATTTCATATGGTAAATGCCCATTGAACCATATTGCAAATGCACATGCACTTGCAATATGATTCTATAGTGAAAAACATCACCAAATGGACATGATGAAATCAACACAACGAGTGATGGAAAGGAGCAACTATCACTGCCAGGCCATCCCGAGTTCATCAGGCCAGTCAATTTTGCATTTCTGCATTTTTGAGCATGTCAAATTTCATATGGTAAATGCCCATTGAACCATATTGCAAATGCACATGCACTTGCAATATGATTCTATAGTGAAAAACATCACCAAATGGACATGATGAAATCAACACAACGAGTGATGGAAAGGAACAACTATCACTGCTCGGCCATCCTGTGTTCATCAGGCCAGTCAATTTTGCATTTTTGAGCATGTCAAATTTCATATGGTAAATGCCCATTGAACCATATTGCAAATGTACATGCACTTGCAATATGATTCTATAGTGAAAAACATCACCAAATGGACATGATGAAATCAACACAACGAGTGATGGAAAGGAACAACTATCACTGCTCGGCCATCCTGTGTTCATCAGGCCAGTCAATTTTGCATTTTTGAGCATGTCAAATTTCATTATGGTAAATGCCCATTGAACCATATTGCAAATGTACATGCACTTGCAATATGATTCTATAGTGAAAAACATCACCAAATGGACATGATGAAATCAACACAACGAGTGATGGAAAGGAACAACTATCACTGCCACCCATCCCGTGTTCATCAGGCCAGTCAATTTTGCATTTTGTCAGGATTTTTGAGCATGTCAAATTTCTTATGGTAAATGCCCATTGAACCATATTGCAAATGTACATGCACTTGCAATATGATTCTATAGTGAAAAAAACATCACCAAATGGACATGATGAAATCAACACAACGAGTGATGGAAAGGAACAACTATCACTGCTCGGCCATCCTGTGTTCATCAGGCCAGTCAATTTTGCATTTTTGAGCATGTCAAATTTCTTATGGTAAATGCCCATTGAACCATATTGCAAATGTACATGCACTTGCAATATGATTCTATAGTGAAAAACATCACCAAATGGACATGATGAAATCAACACAACGAGCGATGGAAAGGAGCAACTATCACTGCCAGGCCATCCCGAGTTCATCTGGCCAGTCAATTTTGCATTTTTTCAGGATTTTTGAGCATGTCAAATTTCTTATGGTAAATGCCCATTGAACCATATTGCAAATGTACATGCATTTGCAATATGATTCTATAGTGAAAAAAACATCACCAAATGGAAATGATGAAATCAACACAACGAGTGATGGAAAGGAACAACTATCACTGCTCGGCCATCCTGTGTTCATCAGGCCAGTCAATTTTGCATTTTTGAGCATGTCAAATTTCATATGGTAAATGCCCATTGAAACATATTGCAAATGCACGTGCACTTGCAATATGATTCAATAGTGAAAAAACATCACCAAATGGACATGATGAAATCAACACAAAATGGAAAGGCACAACTATCACTGCCAGACCATCCCGAGTTCATCAGGCCAGTCAATTTTGCATTTTCTGAGCATGTCAAATTTCTTAAAAAAAGTAAGGCCCAAAATGAACCTGCCCCAAATGTCATTTGATTTTGATTGGCTAGTGAAAAAATCACCAAATGGACATGATGAAATCAACACAATGATGGAAAGGAACAACTATCACTGCTCGACCTCAGGCCAGGTACGTTCCTAAGGTCCTCCCGATCCGTGCAAGCCTAACCTTGACCGTTCTTATGGTAATGCCCATTGAACCATATTGCAAATGTACATGCACTTGCAATATGGCATTAACCCTTAACAGTTAAAAGAAGGTGTTTACTTCAAACAGCTTGCAAATGACTTCTTGCAATATCCCCATAGTGAATACATCACCTGGACATGATGAAATTCAACCTGATGGAAAGCAACTATCATGCTCGGGGTTCATCAGGAATGCCTTTGAACCTGTCTTCTATGGTAAGTCCATCAGAACCACTATTGCAAACCTGTGTCGATTCTAAGCTTACTGGAGCAATAAGTGGTTAAATTGACTAAAGGTGAAAAACATCACTTTCAAATGGAAAATGATGATTCAACCCTAAGATCAGTCAATTGAACTGGAAAGACTTAAAACTCAGGATTCTGTAAGATCCTGTGTTCATCAGTCAAGACATGTGTTTACCTATGGCTTCCTGTGCCTACCAAAGTGCCTTTAATTGGGTCAACTGTCTGTTTTGAAGGGTTGAAAAGTCACATCTGCCAAAACTTCATATGTGTGACTAGGTAACCCTCCTAAACTGTAAATCAGTCATTTCCCCCAGGAGATGTCAAAGAAAAGCTCTCATACACACACACAGCAAGGATGGAGTGACAAATGCAAAGACACAGAGAGCAGGCAATGGCATTACCATAATCCCTAGGCCGTGCCGAGTTCAACGAGATATCCCAGCAATTTTTTGAGCATGTCAAATTTCATTTTACAACCATATTTTTTTTTTGGGTTACCAGGTGCCTATTTTAAACAGTCCATAAAGCACTCAAATGGACATGATGAAATCAATGGATAGAGGGTGGAAGGGTACTCCCATAGCGGGCATGGACAATAGGCCAGTCAATGCATTTTTGAACCATATTTTTATTTTTGGGTTACCAGTTGCACAACAATGCACGTGCATTTGCAATATGATTCTATAGTGAAAAAACATCACCAAATGGACATGATGAAATCAACACAACGAGTGATGGAAAGGAACAACTATCACTGCTCGGCCATCCTGTGTTCATCAGGCCAGTCAATTTTGCATTTTGAGCATGTCAAATTTCATATGGTAAATGCCCATTGAACCATATTGCAAATGCACATGCACTTGCAATATGATTCAACAGTGAAAAACATCACCAAATGGACATGATGAAATCAACACAACGAGTGATGGAAAGGAACAACTATCACTGCCAGGCCATCCCGAGTTCATCAGGCCAGTCAATTTTGCATTTTTGCAGGATTTTTGAGCATGTCAAATTTCATATGGTAAATGCCCATTGAACCATATTGCAAATGCACATGCACTTGCAATATGATTGTATAGTGAAAAACATCACCAAATGGACATGATGAAATCAACACAACGAGTGATGGAAAGGAACAACTATCACTGCTCGGCCATCCTGTGTTCATCAGGCCAGTCAATTTTGCATTTTTGAGCATGTCAAATTTCATATGGTAAATGCCCATTGAACCATATTGCAAATGTACGTGCACTTGCAATATGATTCTATAGTGAAAAACATCACCAAATGGACATGATGAAATCAACACAACGAGTGATGGAAAGGAACAACTATCACTGCCAGGCCATCCCGTGTTCATCAGGCCAGTCAATTTTGCATTTTTTTTGAGCATGTCAAATTTCATATGGTAAATGCCCATTGAACCATATTGCAAATGTACATGCACTTGCAATATGATTCTATAGTGAAAAAACATCACCAAATGGACATGATGAAATCAACACAACGAGTGATGGAAAGGAACAACTATCACTGCTCGGCCATCCTGTGTTCATCAGGCCAGTCAATTTTGCATTTTTGAGCATGTCAAATTTCATATGGTAAATGCCCATTGAACCATATTGCAAATGCACATGCACTTGCAATATGATTCAATAGTGAAAAAACATCACCAAATGGACATGATGAAATCAACACAAAATGGAAAGGAACAACTATCACTGCTCTCCTGACTGGCCAGTCAATTTTGAGACGCATGTCAAATTGACCGTAGCTCATTCTGAGTGCAGCATTGAACCATTGAAAAAAAGCACTTGCAAAATGAAGCCTGCCCCAAATGTCATTTGATTTTTGGTGGCATGATGAAATCAACCAACGGGTGATGGAAAGGAACAACTATCACTGCTCAGGTATCGTTCATCAGGCCAGTCAATTTTGCATTTTTGAGCATGTCAAATTTCTTATGGTAACCTTGAACCATATTGCAAATGGCATGCACTTGCAATATGATTCATTGAAAAAACATCACCAAATGGACATGATGAAATCAGCTTGCAACTTCTCTGGAAAGGAACAACTATCACTGCTCGAATACATCCTGCACCTCATCAGGCCAGTCAATTTTGCATTTTTATGAGCATGTCAAATTTCTATGGTAAATGCCCTAACCTGTGTCGATTCTAAGCTATAGTGAAAAACCGGATGGTGGTTAAATTGACCCAAATGTTTTGATGTACATCACAAATTCAAAGGTGAAAATGACCATTCAACCAAATGTAGATCAGTCAATTCTTAACTTAAAGACTTAAAACTCAGGATTCTGTAAGATCTCCTGTGTTCATCAGGCCAGTCAGTCAAGACATGTGTTTACCACTATATGATTCCTGTGAAAAACATCACCAAATGGACATGATGAAATCAACACAACGTCTGATGAAAAGGTTACAAAATCACATGCTCTCCAAAACTTCATCAGGCCAGTCAATTTTGCATTTTAAAGCATGTCAAATTTCATGGTAATGCCCATTGAACCATATTGCAAATGTACATGCACTTGCAATATGATTCTATGGAGTGAAAAACATCACCAAATGGAAATGATGAAATCAACACAACAGTGATGGAAAGGAACAACTATCACTGCCCGGCCATCCTGTGTTCATCAGGCCATCAATTTTGCATTTTTGAGCATGTCAAATTTCTTATGGTAAATTTGAACCATATTTTTTTTTTGGGTTACCAGGTGCCTATTTTAAACAGTCCATAAAGCACTCAAATGGACATGGAAATAGACAACGGGATGGAAAGGGGTAACTATCACTGCGGGCCATGGACAATCAGGCCAGTCAATGCATTTACAACCATATTTTTATTTTTGGGTTCCCAGTTGCACAACAAATGCACATGCATTTGCAATATGATTCTATAGTGAAAAACATCACCAAATGGACATGATGAAATCAACACAACGAGTGATGGAAAGGAACAACTATCACTGCTCGGCCATCCTGTGTTCATCAGGCCAGTCAATTTTGCATTTTTGAGCATGTCAAATTTCATATGGTAAATGCCCATTGAACCATATTGCAAATGCACATGCACTTGCAATATGATTCTATAGTGAAAAAACATCACCAAATGGACATGATGAAATCAACACAACGAGTGATGGAAAGGAACAACTATCACTGCCAGGCCATCCTGTGTTCATCAGGCCAGTCAATTTTGCATTTTTGAGCATGTCAAATTTCATATGGTAAATGCCCATTGAACCATATTGCAAATGTACATGCACTTGCAATATGATTCTATAGTGAAAAAACATCACCAAATGGACATGATGAAATCAACACAACGAGTGATGGAAAGGAACAACTATCACTGCTCGGCCATCCTGTGTTCATCAGGCCAGTCAATTTTGCATTTTTGAGCATGTCAAATTTCATATGGTAAATGCCCATTGAAACATATTGCAAATGCACATGCACTTGCAATATGATTCAATAGTGAAAAAACATCACCAAATGGACATGATGAAATCAACACAACGAGTGATGGAAAGGAACAACTATCACTGCCAGGCCATCCCGAGTTCATCAGGCCAGTCAATTTTGCATTTTGAGCATGTCAAATTTCATATGGTAAATGCCCATTGAACCATATTGCAAATGCACATGCACTTGCAATATGATTCTATAGTGAAAAACATCACCAAATGGACATGATGAAATCAACACAACGAGTGATGGAAAGGAACAACTATCACTGCTCGGCCATCCTGTGTTCATCAGGCCAGTCAATTTTGCATTTTTGAGCATGTCAAATTTCATATGGTAAATGCCCATTGAACCATATTGCAAATGTACATGCACTTGCAATATGATTCTATAGTGAAAAAACATCACCAAATGGACATGATGAAATCAACACAACGAGTGATGGAAAGGAACAACTATCCTGTGTTCATCAGGCCAGTCAATTTTGCATTTTTGAGCATGTCAAATTTCATATGGTAAATGCCCATTGAACCATATTGCAAATGCACATGCACTTGCAATATGATTCAACAGTGAAAAAACATCACCAAATGGACATGATGAAATCAACACAACGAGTGATGGAAAGGAACAACTATCACTGCCAGGCCATCCCGAGTTCATCAGGCCAGTCAATTTTGCATTTCTGCAGGATTTTTGAGCATGTCAAATTTCTTATGGTAAATGCCCATTGAACCATATTGCAAATGTACATGCATTTGCAATATGATTCTATAGTGAAAAAACATCACCAAATGGACATGATGAAATCAACACAACGAGTGATGGAAAGGTACAACTATCACTGCTCGGCCATCCTGTGTTCATCAGGCCAGTCAATTTTGCATTTTTGAGCATGTCAAATTTCATATGGTAAATGCCCATTGAAACATATTGCAAATGCACGTGCACTTGCAATATGATTCAACAGTGAAAAAACATCACCAAATGGACATGATAAAATCAACACAAAAAATGGCATCACCATAGTCTCCAGACTGTGCCGAGTTCTACGAGACGCCCCGCTTGACCGTAGCTCGTTCTGAGTGCAGCGACCTTGAAAAAAAGAAGGCCCAAAATGAAGCCTGCCCCACAATGTCATTTGATTTTTGGTGGCAGTGAGAGAACCGTTAGGGTGAGCAGCACAATTCGACCTCAGGTACGTTCCTAAGGTCCTCCCGATCCCGTGCAAGCCTAACCTTGACCGTTTGGCATTAACCCTTAACAGTTAAAAGAAGGTGTTTACTTCAAACAGCTTGCTTTGACTTCTCTCCCCATAGGAATACATTGCCTGCACCTCTAAATTCAACCTGAAGCCTATGTGGGGTATGAATGCCTTATGAACCTGTCTTCTATGACAGTCCATCAGACCACTATGAGGTCTACCTGTGTCGATTCTAAGCTTACTGGAGCAACCGGAAGTGGTTAAATTGACCCAAAAGGTGTTTTGATGTACATCACTTTCAAAGGTGAAAATGAGTCCATTCAACCCTATGTAGATCAGTCAATTCTTAACTTAAAGACTTAAAACTCAGGATTCTGTAAGATGCTACCTCAGTCAAGACATGTGTTTACCTATGGCTTCCTGTGCCTACCGGAAGTGCCTTTAATTGGGTCACACTGTCTGTTTTGAAGGGTTAGAAAAGTCACATCTCTCCAAAACTTCATATGTGTGACTAGGTAACCCTCCTAAACTGTAAATCAGTCATTTCCCCAGAGATGTCAAAGAAAAGCTCTCATACACACACACAGCAAGGATGGAGTGACAAAGTGCGGTGCTTAAAGACACAGAGAGCAGGCAATGGCATTACCATAATCCCTAGGCCGTGCCGAGTTCAACGAGATATCCCGCTTGACCGTAGCTCGCTCGGTCTGGGCGCAGCGACCATTTGAAAAGTAGGCCCAATATGAAGCCTGCCCCACAACGTCATTTGCTTTTGGGTGACAGCGGCAGAACCGTTAGGTTTAGAAGGAAAATTCAACCACAGGAATGTTCCTAAGGTCCTTCCGATCCGTGCAAGCCTAACCTTGACCGTGTGGCATTAACCCTTGACAGTTAAAAGAAGGTGTTTACATCAAACAGTTTGCATTGACTTCTCTCCCCATAGGAATACATTGCCTGGACCCCTAAATTGAACCTGAAGTCTATATGGGTTATGAATGTCGTATGAACCTGTCTTCGGTAACAGTCCATCAGACCACTATGAGGTCTACCTGTGTTGATTCTAAGCTTTCTGGAGCAAACGGAAGTGGTTAAATTGACCCAAAAGGTGTTTTGATGTACATCACCTTCAAAGGGGTCTTTAATCACATTCCCAGTGGGTCAGAAGTTTACATACACTCAACTAAAATAGGGTTGTAACAAGGGGTGGTTTGTAGACTAAGGACAGATTCGTGGATAAAACAACTGGGTTCTTTTGATAACACTAGCCTAAACTATTTAACATAGTGCAATGACAGAGACACTGGAATTTGTCAAAAAAATATATATATGTTATGAAAACGTGAAAATGATCCAAATAAAGTTCCAGCACAACATGAGATGATCAGACTGAACCAACTGCTATCTTGAAATGTTTATAAAGGTAGCTGGCAGCCTGGGCCATTTTCTTCCAAGCCCAAAATGTAGGCCCAGAATGAAGCCTGACCTACATTTAAAGTGCTTTTGGGTTACAGCGGCCAAACCGTTGAGGCTAGAAACACAATTCACCCCCAGGAATGCTTGGGAAGTACTTCTTATTTACTCATACCATTTTACATGAACCATTAACAGTGAATCTGTATGTGTAATGATTACTGTTTATTTTTATTGTTTATTTCACTTTATATATTCACTTTATACATTATCTACCTCACTTGCTTTGGCAATGTTAACACATGTTTCCCATGCCAATAAAGCCCTTGAATTGAATTGAATTGACAGACAGACAGACAGACGGTATGTCTGTCTCTCTCTGATGAAAAAGGATGATAATAAAATGTGAACAACGATGAAGCCATGTTTGTGATGATTTATTATTTTTATTGTGTAATATTGCACACTCTTTCAATATGTATATCAACAGAACAGAAGAAAATTAAATGTTTACAGGCTAGGAAGAACACCTCCAAATGTCACTCTCTTATCTCTGCCACAGCACAACCCAAGGGGGTTGTTTTGAGTCCCATCAGATTTCAAGCTGACGGACCTAGTTGTCAAGCCATTTCAAATCTTCTCCTTCTCCACCAAAAGATTTTCTTGACACCCCATAGTCAAATAACAGTTCTTGTTGCACCTGAATGTCTCGTAGGGCAATGAAAAGGATGACGTTCCACACTTTGCCACCGTCTTCTAATTGCTGAAGCTGACCCTTTATGTTGCTTCTCTTTCTGGAATGATTTATCCTACGTCCAAATTTATCCATCTCTGGGTGGCAAGGACAGGGCACAGTCTTTGCATCTATGCAGTGGGTTTTCCCTGATGATTCCTTGTAGAAGTAAAGGAACCCCATCTCGTCATTCTCTGTTGCTTCCAACAATTTTTTCCCCTGCTTCCCTGAGAGTGGGAGACCGTGGTAGTCACAGACAACTTCCCCCTTTAGCAAATGGACGTGTCGTCAGTACCTTTTTCCTTTATCAGGGTCACTGGCAATGTACAGTCCTTTCCACTTCTGGGACATCACCAGCTTCATAATTTCCTTGTTGTCTTTAGGTGTGTCAGTGTTAATTGAAGGTTGCCAGTGACAAAGGACAGTCTCCACTTTCACTTTGTTCTTCTCCCAGTTCTGCCTTTCAATGTATCTCTCTACTTGACGTGCAGTGTGTTGTCTTCTGGGGAAGTGTGCTGTAACAACAACAAAAAATGTGTTATTAATAATTTAATTTATTCAATAGTAGAAGCCCTTATCAAGTACTACTTTATTTACTGACTAAACAAAGTACATTTTTGTAATAATTAATATATCAAAATTGTATTTAGTTTAGGGTATTTTAGCTGCTTCGTACCGATCACATAATCCCGTCTCATTTTCACTTGCTGGCTTCTCCACTTGTCGTAGCAATATCTCTCATGCATTCCTACAATCAGTCGTCTGGCCTTGTTCTGGATTGATTATCCATCAATTGTGACAGGGAAGTGTTCATAGAATAGTTTCAAGGCCTGTGCCTCATCCAACTTTTTGTAGCTGGACAATGCTCCCTTTCTACTTGTGCTTGCACAGGAGGGGCCTGCAGTCTCAATACTTGAAAAAGGGAAAATAACAACACATTTGTATCTATATGTAGCAGCATTTACAAGACAATGTAAAGTGTAATTTATATAATATGTGTAAATACTTACTTAGATTCATCGGACATGGCAACTTTGGTGATCAGCTTCATTCCCAGGCAGGCATTGACTGGTGTCTTCATGCGGTAATGCTTTTCAGCTGTAGCAGTTGTATGGGCCAAGTAGTCAGCAACAAGGGCCTTCTGTTGGTCTGTGAAGCTGGCTTTGGTATTTGTCTCCATAACTCGTCTTGCTACCTGGCTCGTGATGTTGGGCAAGTTGTATCTGATGAAAGATCAAGAAAAACAGTTTGGTTTCTTAAAACTGTACTGTCAAATAAGTATTGTGGAATGATTAAACAGTGTTCTACTTAACAGTGGTGTACTTACTTGGAATGAAACCTTTGTAGGTTATTGGATGGGTTGTAGATCGGGTTCCCGGTTGTGGAAATGAAGAAGCTCTCATCTGCTTCCTTGTCATCAGAGTTTTTAAGAAAAGCTGGTCGAACATGTCGGTAGTACACATCAAACCACTGAAAAATAGACAACATTAATATATGTTTAACTGGTTTGTATTAAATCAATCACATTCACAATAACATATTGTAGTAAATATACTTACTGCCTCTTCCTCCTCATCTAACGAAATGGTTGCAACTTGCTGTGTTGCTGTTTTGTGCTTCTTAACGCCGATGACAGTCCAATTCTCTCCATCTGGCAACTTGCACGGTTTCCTTGAGAGCCATTCGTCCAGCTGCATTTGGAACAGTGACATATTAATAACACACATGCCAAAGAAGCAAATACAATTCAACATTATAGCAGATTTATGACATTAGTTAACTTACGGTCAAGTTTTTGACCACTCCAGCCCTTTGGAGATGTTTCAGAATGAGCAGAGACTCAAGGTAGTACAGAACGTGCAGTTTTTCAGTTTCCAGCAAGGATTCTTCATTCATGGCCTTCCCAATGATACACAGAAATTCTTTCTTCGCCACCCTCAAAAGTTCCCAACATTCATGTGGTGTCTTCGCAACTGACACCATCTGTGTGTATCTGCACAAAAACAATAAGACATTAATAATACACACTTATTTTAAAATACATTTCTGTGAGGATCAATTTGAAATATATACCTTTTCCCAGTAATTTCCTTAGACACCTGCTTGCTCATGGACTTCTGCAGTTCATTCAAGCATAGGAGGAAATGCTTGCATTGCTCAAACAAGGCTCTGTCTGTCTGAATAAGGCTTGTAATGGCAATGATGTACCGAAGAAATCTCTTCAGATTCTTCATGTAGTTGGCAATGGTTTGCTTCTTCTGTCCAATGTCTGCAAGCTTGGTAAAAAATGATCTGCTTTTTTCCAAGTTATTAACAAAATCCAGCGATGGTTTGTTTGAGTCCATATAAAACAAAAACCTTGACACATTTGCAACCTGTACATGAAAATTAAAATAATATTAATTACATAGTTAATATTAATTCTTATTGAAATATGTAAACAGTAAAATCTCTGTACATACCTCCTGTTTGAAATTGGGAATGTTGTTGTCGTCACGGAGAAATTTCCCAAATCCAGCCAGCAGATCACAATCCAGAGGGTGCTTTTGGTATAAACCACTGCTTTGCATCTCCTTTCTCAGTTTGGTGTCCCATGACTGGTTCAATGGCCTGGAAAATATTTGGTATGCAGATTAGAATAAATAAAATACATCCATGTTTGCTTATATACTTATACGTAGTACTTGTTATTAATGAGTTGATTTCTATTTATTTACTTACGGTTGGTACAATGCCGACTGGTCATGTTCCTTGTCTGATTCTTCATCCATATTTCCATCTGTAGCTGGGGGTAACACTTGAGCCACTTCCACTTGGCTGAAATATCACACAGATTAACAAAAACATTTATACAATTTTAACAATCAAACATAATTGGACAACATTTCAAATGAGTTCCAATAGCATGTAACTTGCACATATATTATTTTATCAGTGCTTACCCAGTTATTTGTTCGTCTTCTGGCTTGTTGATCACAAAACCACCCAGTTTTTCAAGATCCTTAATCAAAGGTTGGACTTTGTCCAGTTGTGTCACAACAGAGCTGAGTGTTTTGTAGTCAATGATCCTGCAGTGCCAAAGATACTCAATCATCAAATCGCGGGATTTGCTCACTTCCTGGTCAATTTTTTCTTTTGATTCTGTCTTCATGCACACTCTGGTGAGATGTATAGATATGTTTTCCTGGTTCTTTATGCAAAATCTGCACACAATAGGGATCCTTCTTTGTTTTCTGTAAGAGAGTGAATGCACAATCAGTACATGTAATGAAGTTATTACTTACAGTTTTTCTCAGTCGCTTTGGTGCATTTTTCGCATCATCCGTAACATGTGCAAAATAATAAGTGCATTTCTCAGAACTATTTGTACAAACTGCAATATACAATAGATATGTTTCTAAAGCTAGTCAGTCACTAAAAATCCATAGTACATCTCTCAAAAGTAAATATTCATGCCAATGATCATGTCAGTGTCATCAGAATGATAAGTCATTGAGTCATTGTTCATGAACAAGGTCGTCAACATGTTTAGGCATGTTGTCAATGTAACTGTGTACTTTGACAGTATTACCTGATGTAAACTTTTAGGCTACAGTTTGGATGACAGTTACTGTATTGAAAATGCACAAGGCTGCACTTCTGTGGCATATATCAATTTCAACAGTACTATTTACATATTACTGTATGTGGGTTATTGATTGAAAGAGACTGGACAACCCAAAGGGGCACAAAGGAAAAACAACTAAATTAGATAGAAACACAGGAAACCACCCCTAAGGCACAACTTTGCCTGCAGCACTGTTGTGCTGTCTCTACACATATTCTCATCCACATCACACCGATATTTTCCCTTCCAATGCAACGTGGAAAGAATATTTTGGAATGCCTTATCAATCCTCTGCAGGCATCTACTGTGATGTCCTCACATGCTGCATCCATTGCGGTCAGCAGGGTCATCTGTGTGTGTGGCTGACGATCGTACACCTTCCACCTCCATGTTGAAAATAACTACTCAATTGGATTAAGGAATGGTGAATAGGGTGGGAGGAATTCTATGAGCATCAAGTAGTTACATAGATATATGTTTTACATGTACATACTGGTACCGTAGCTCCTTAACTCTGTCTATGCTTGACAGTTTATGACAAATAGTTCAACAATTTTGCATGTAATGGCTTATGCAAGGAACTAATGCCTAGATGTATTGAGGGGTAAGATTCAACAGAGAACCATCTTCTATATTTTGATCAGCATGATGAGCATTTGATAATGTGGAAAAAAGCTGACACTTGTACATTATCAATTGCAATTTGTTCAAAAGGAATAAGAAATTGCTTTAATGATGTGCACAAGTGACTAGATGATTGGGAATTTGTACAAGTAGTATCACGAATTGCACTTTTGATCTTAAAAATGCACCAAAGCGAATCACAGAACATCATTTTTCAACCACAAAACGTAGAAATAAAGAGTTGCCAAGTGATTTAAAAAACATTCTGCACACTCTCACACTCTAACCCTCTGTCAAACATGATAGAAAGCAATTAATTTATGGTCTGATTTAAGAGAAAGGGCCAAATGAGAGCTGACCTCATTCACTACAGAACGCCACAGTGTAAGAACACACTATGTAGGAGCTTGAAGATGGATTATTGCCTTTTTCCATGTTCTGAAACCATTTAATTTAGATTGTACTTCCTTTTCCTTGGAGCAAGATGGCATCTGCAACTGCTACTGGTACTGGTTCAAGGTAAGTTATCTCTAAATCAAGGGAAGAAGACACCTTTCATGTATTCAGAATAAGATGTCTTCAAAGTTACAATCAGATAGGCCCACCCCTTTTCCACAGTTACATTTTCTATTCAGGGTAGACCGAAACCCCCACTCAGAGGACTGAAATTATTCGGAGAGACCTTTAACAGAACAATAACCTTGGAAACCACTTTGGATGGGCAATATAGGAGAGAGAGAGAGCTAGACAGACAGGCACCGGTCTCAAATCTAGTCACACAGGAATAGAGCATGTTTGATACATTTCTGTGAATTGTGTTTCTAATCAACTAATCAGACAGAATGAATGTTTACACCATCCTTCCACACCTGCGTTGCTTGCTGTTTGAGGTTTTAGGCTGGGATTTTGTACAGCACTTTGAGAAATCAGCTGATGTAAAAAGAGCATTATAAATTCGATTTGAGTCAATGCCATGTCTGTTGTCTTTTTTCAAAGCCTAAAATAGAGAGAGAGAAAGAGAGAAGAGAGAGAGAGAGAGAGAGAGAGACTATGTACAGACTCAGTGAGCATAGCCTTGCTATTGAGAAAGGCCGCCGTAGGCATACAGGGCTCTCAAGAGAAGACAGGCTATATGCTCACTACCCACAAAATGAGGTGGAAACCGAGCTGCACTTCCTAACCTCCTGCCCAATGTATGACCATATTAGAGAGACATATTTCCCTCAGATTATACAGATCCACAAACAATTCGAAAACAAATCCAATTTTGAAAAACTCCCATATCTACTGGGTGAAATTGTTTTCATTGTTTTCATAAATCAGTCTTTATTGTTTTGAAACTACTGTATGTGTAATGTTTACTGTTAATTTTTATTGTTTATTACACTTTATATATTCACTTTATATATTATCTACCTCACTTGCTTTGGCAATGTTAACACATGTTTCCCATGCCAATAAAGACCTTGAATTGAATTGACAGACAGACAGACAGACAGACAGACAGACAGACAGACAGACAGACAGACAGACAGACAGACAGACAGACAGACAGACAGACAGACAGACAGACAGACAGACAGACAGACAGACAGACAGACAGACAGACAGACAGACAGACAGACAGACAGACAGACAGACAGACAGACAGACAGACAGACAGACAGACAGAGTATCTATTTTTCATAAAGTTATCCATTTTAGAGAGAGTTTGTGTAAATTCTAGTCCTAGAATGAAACCTGACACAAATGAATCACCCTGACGAGCCTCTGACCTTTAACAGAACAATGACGTAGGGAACAACTTTGGATGGGCAATCGAGGGCAGTTAGGATCAGAACTTGTCAGAATAATAGAAGAGAAAATTATTTATTTCAGCTTGATTTGTTTAATCACTTACCCAGTGGGTCAGAATTTTACTCTCAACTATCAAACAGTCATGAAATCATAAATAAATGAATGTCTACACTAAAGTATGTGAATTTGATGGACTTTCTAACCTTAAAGGCCCAAGAACCAAAGTACAAATGCCAATGACTTCCCTGCTCAGCCCCTGGCTTTCATTCTGTAAATTCTGGTTCCTAAGCCTTTGAACTGTTTTCAAATGATAGAATGGCTATTTAACCGATTTGCAAGAGTTACACTGACCTAAGACAGGGCATTTGCATTTAGTCTTCAGAATTCATCTGTACATGCTGCTTGCATAGATTGCCCATCCAAGGTGGGTGCCTAGGTCATTGTTCTGTTGAGGTCAGAGGATCATCAGGGTAAAGAATTTCACACCACTGAGTTGTAGTTTTACAAGCTATTGCCTGGAGAGTTTCTCCCAAGCTGAATTTGTATTAATGAACTAGTTGAAAACTGGCACTCAGACTGACCAACAATCAGCCTCTAAACAAGTTTCTGCAGGAAATAAACACAAAAATGCTGTGACAATTTAATGGTTGCTCCATGTGTTATACACAATTGTATTTATTCAATAGCAGAAGCCCTTATTCTTACAGTTGTAGTTATGTGACTAAATAAAGTACATTTTCGTAACACCTAACATACCCAAATTGTATTCCGTTTAAAGTATTTTAGGTTTATTTTTTACATTTTTTATTTAACCAGGTAAGTAAGTTGAGAACAAGTTCTCATTTACAACTGAGACCTGTCAAGGGCAGAAGCCATTGTTCACAAACAGTGAATAAAAATGATGGCTGTTGGAGAGGGGGGCAGCTGTGTTGAGTTTCAACCTCCTGCAGCAACTGGATGTGGTTAAATAGGCCTGTCTATCTGTAAGATATATTGTGCTACAAACACAAGAGGAGAGAGAGAATTTAGAGAGAATTATTTATTTCAGAATTATGTATGTCTTTAATCACATTCCCAGTGGGTCAGAAGTTTACATACACTCAACTAAAATAGGGTTGTAACAAGGGGTGGTTTGTAGACTAAGGACAGATTCGTGGATAAAACAACTGGGTTCTTTTGATAACACTAGCCTAAACTATTTAACATAGTGCAATGACAGAGACACTGGAATTTGTCAAAAAAATATATATATGTTATGAAAACGTGAAAATGATCCAAATAAAGTTCCAGCACAACATGAGATGATCAGACTGAACCAACTGCTATCTTGAAATGTTTATAAAGGTAGCTGGCAGCCTGGGCCATTTTCTTCCAAGCCCAAAATGTAGGCCCAGAATGAAGCCTGACCTACAT
>NW_024608222.1:12500-52500 GCF_018296145.1 Oncorhynchus tshawytscha | reverse complement strand
GATGCTTCCAGCTCCTCATACCTCATTGCCCATACCTTATCTACAATAAATATACCTCCTCTCTCCTCATACCTCATAGCCCATACCTTATCTACAATAAATATACCTCCTCTCTCCTCAGACACCATACCTTATCTACAATAAATATACCTCCTCTCTCCTCAGACATCATAGCCCATACCTTATCTACAATAAATATACCTCCTCTCTCCTCAGACACCATACCTTATCTACAATAAATATACCTCCTCTCTCCTCAGACACCATACCTTATCTACAATAAATATACCTCCTCTCTCCTCAGACACCATACCTTATCTACAATAAATATACCTCCTCTCTCCTCAGACACCATACCTTATCTACAATAAATATACCTCCTCTCTCCTCAGACACCATACCTTATCTACAATAAATATACCTCCTCTTATCTACAATAAATATACTCCTCTCTCCTCAGACACCATACCTTATCTACAATAAATATACCTCCTCTCTCCTCAGACACCATACCTTATCTACAATAAATATACCTCCTCTCTCCTCAGACACCATACCTTATCTACAATAAATATACCTCCTCTCTCCTCAGACACCATACCTTATCTACAATAAATATACCTCCTCCTCAGACACCATACTCAGACACCATACCTTATCTACAATAAATATACCTCTCTCTCAGACACCATACCTTCTCCTCAGACACCATACCTTATCTACAATAAATATACCTCCTCTCCTCAGACACCATACCTTATCTACAATAAATATACCTCCTCTCTCCTCAGACACCCATACCTTATCTAGACAATAAATATATACCTCCTTCTCTCCTCAGACACCATACCTTATATACTCCTCTCTCAGATACAACCTATCTAAATAAATATACCTCCTCTCTCCTCAGACACCATACCTTATCTACAATAAATATACCTCCTCTCTCCTCAGACACCATACCTTATCTACAATAAATATACCTCCTCTCTCTCAGACACCATACCTTATCTACAATAAATATACCTCCTCTCTCCTCAGACACCATACCTTATCTACAATAAATATACCTCCTCTCTCCTCAGACACCATACCTTATCTACAATAAATATACCTCCTCTCTCCTCAGACACCATACCTTATCTACAAAATATATCCTCTCTCCTCAGACACCATACCTTATCTACAATAAATATACCTCCTCTCTCCTCAGACACCATACCTTATCTACAATAAATATACCTCCTCTCTCCTCAGACACCATACCTTATCTACAATAAATATACCTCCTCTCTCCTCAGACACCATACCTTATCTACAATAAATATACCTCCTCTCCTCAGACACCATACCTTATCTACAAAATATACTTTCCTCAGACACCATACCTTATCTACAATAAATACCTCCTCTCTCCTCAGACACCATACCTTATCTACAATAAATATACCTCCTCTCTCCTCAGACACCATACCTTATCTACAATAAATATACCTCCTTTCTCAGACACCATACCTTATCTACAATAAATATACCTCCTCTCTCCTCAGACACCATACCTTATCTACAATAAATATACCTTTCTCTCCTCAGACACCATACCTTATCTACAATAAATATACCTCCTCTCTCCTCAGACACCATACCTTATCTACACCATAATCTACAATAAATATACCTCCTCTCTCCTCAGACACCATACCTTATCTACAATAAATATACCTCCTCTCTCCTCAGACACCATACCTTATCTACAATAAATATACCTCCTCTCTCCTCAGACACCATACCTTATCTACAATAAATATACCTTCTCCTCAGACACTATACTTTTATTTACAATAAAATATACCTCCTTCTCTCCTCAGACACCATACCTTATCTACAATAAATATACCTTATCCTCTCTCCTCAGACACACCATACCTTATTACAATAAATATACCTCCTCTCTCCTCATTACCTTATCTACAATAAATATACCTCCTCTCTCCTCAGACACCATACCTTATCTACAATAAATATACCTCCTCTCTCCTCAGACACCATACCTTATCTACAATAAATATACCTCCTCTCTCCTCAGACACCATACCTTATCTACAATAAATATACCTCCTCTCTCCTCAGACACCATACCTTATCTACAATAAATATACCTCCTCTCTCAGACACCATACCTTATCTACAATAAATATACCTCCTCTCTCTCAGACACCATACCTTATCTACAATAAATATACCTCCTCTCTCCTCAGACACCATACCTTATCTACAATAAATATACCTCCTCTCTCCTCAGACACCATACCTTATCTACAATAAATATACAATAAACACCATACCTCTGCAATAAATATACTCTCCCTCAGACACCATACCTTATCTACAATAAATATACCTCCTCTCTCCTCTCCATCCTTTATCTACAATAAATATATCTCATCTCAGACCTCAGACCATACCTTATCTACAATAAATATACTCCTCTCTCCTCAGACACCATACCTTATCTTTACAAATAAATATATCCTAAATATCCTTCCTTCTCCTCAGACACCATACCTTATCTACAATAAATATACCTCTCTCTCCTCAGACACCATACCTTATCTACAATAAATATACCCCTCTCTCCTCAGACACCATACCTTATCTACAATAAATATACCTCCTCTCTCCTCAGACACCATACCTTATCTACAATAAATATACCTCCTCTCTCTCAGACACCATACCTTATCTACAATAAATATACCTCCTCTCATACCTCATAGCCTATACCTTATCTCTATATGCCTCAGACACCATACCTTATCTACAATAAATATACCTCCTCTCTCCTCAGACACCATACCTTATCTACAATAAATATACCTCCTCTCTCCTCAGACACCATACCTTATCTACAATAAATATACCTCCTCTCTCCTCAGACACCATACCTTATCTACAATAAATATACCTCCTCTCTCCTCAGACACCATACCTTATCTGCAATAAATATACCTCCTCTCTCTCAGACACCATACCTTATCTACAATAAATATACCTCCTCTCTCCTCAGACACCATACCTTATCTACAATAAATATACCTCCTCTCTCCTCAGACACCATACCTTATCTACAATAAATATACCTCCTCTCTCCTCAGACACCATACCTTATCTACAATAAATATACCTCCTCTCCTCAGACACCATACCTTATCTACAATAAATATACCTCCTCTCTCCCTCAGACACCATACCATACCTTATCTACAATAAATATACCTCCTCTCTCCTCAGACACCATACCTTATCTACAATAAATATACCTCCTCTCTCCTCAGACACCATACCTTATCTACAATAAATATACCTCCTCTCTCTCCTCAGACACCATACCTTATCTACAATAAATATACCTCCCTCCTCAGACACCATACCTTATCTACAATAAATATACCTCCTCCTCTCCTCAGACACCATACCTTATCTACAATAAATATACCTCCTCTCTCCTCAGACACCATACCTTATCTACAATAAATATACCTCCTCTCTCCTCAGACACCATACCTTATCTACAATAAATATACCTCCTCTCTCCTCAGACACCATACCTTATCTACAATAAATATACCTCCTCTCTCCTCAGACACCATACCTTATCTACAATAAATATACTCTCTACCTACCTTATCTACTCTCTCCTCAGACACCATACCTTATCTACAATAAATATACCTCCTCTCTCCTCAGACACCATACCTTATCTACAATAAATATACCTCCTCTCTCCTCAGACACCATACCTTATCTACAATAAATATACCTCCTCTCTCCTCAGACACCATACCTTATCTACAATAAATATACCTCCTCTCTCCTCAGACACCATACCTTATCTACAATAAATATACCTCCTCTCTCCTCAGACACCATACCTTATCTACAATAAATATACCTCCTCTCTCCTCAGACACCATACCTTATCTACAATAAATATACCTCCTCTCTCCTCAGACACCATACCTTATCTACAATAAATATACCTCCTCTCTCCTCAGACACCATACCTTATCTACAATAAATATACCTCCTCTCTCCTCAGACACCATACCTTATCTACAATAAATATACCTCCTCTCTCCTCAGACACCATACCTTATCTACAATAAATATAGACCCATACCTACAATAAATATACTCCTCAGACACCATACCTTATCTACAATAAATATACCTCCTCTCTCCTCAGACACCATACCTTATCTACAATAAATATACCTCCTCTCTCCTCAGACACCATACCTTATCTACAATAAATATACCTCCTCTCTCCTCAGACACCATACCTTATCTACAATAAATATACCTCCTCTCTCCTTATCTAGACACTCATACCTTATCTTATCTACAATAAATATACCTCCTCTCTCCTCAGACACCATACCTTATCTACAATAAATATACCTCCTCTCTCCTCAGACACCATACCTTATCTACAATAAATATACCTCCTCTCTCCTCAGACACCATACCTTATCTACAATAAATATACCTCCTCTCTCCTCAGACACCATACCTTATCTACAATAAATATACCTCCTCTCTCCTCAGACACCATACCTTATCTACAATAAATATACCTCCTCTCTCCTCAGACCTCATAGACACCATACCTTATCTACAATAAATATACCTCCTCTCTCCTCAGACACCATACCTTATCTACAATAAATATACCTCCTCTCTCTCAGACACCATACCTTATCTACAATAAATATACCTCCTCTCTCCTCAGACACCATACCTTATCTACAATAAATATACCTCTCTCCTCAGACACCATACCTTATCTACAATAAATATACCTCCTCTCTCCTCAGACACCATACCTTATCTACAATAAATATACCTCCTCTCTCCTCAGACACCATACCTTATCTACAATAAATATACCTCCTCTCTCCTCAGACACCCATACCTTATCTACAATAAATATACCTCCTCTCTCCTCAGACACCATACCTTATCTATCTATAATAAACCATACCTTATCTACTATACCTCTCTCCTCAGACACCATACCTTATCTACAATAAATATACCTCCTCTCTCCTCAGACACCATACCTTATCTACAATAAATATACCTCCTCTCTCCTCAGACACCATACCTTATCTACAATAAATATACCTCCTCTCTCCTCAGACACCATACCTTATCTACAATAAATATACCTCCTCTCTCCTCAGACACCATACCTTATCTACAATAAATATACCTCCTCTCTCCTCAGACACCATACCTTATCTACAATAAATATACCTCCTCTCTCCTCAGACACCATACCTTATCTACAATAAATATACCTCCTCTCTCCTCAGACACCATACCTTATCTACAATAAATATACCTCCTCTCTCCTCAGACACCATACCTTATCTACAATAAATATACCTCCTCTCCTCAGACACCATACCTTATCTACAATAAATATACCTCCTCTCTCCTCAGACACCATACCTTATCTACAATAAATATACCTCCTCTCTCCTCAGACACCATACCTTATCTACAATAAATATACCTCCTCTCTCCTCAGACACCATACCTTATCTACAATAAATATACCTCCTCTCTCCTCAGACACCATACCTTATCTACAATAAATATACCTCCTCTCTCCTCAGACACCATACCTTATCTACAATAAATATACCTCCTCTCTCCTCAGACACCATACCTTATCTACAATAAATCTACAATAAATATACCTCTCTCCTCAGACACCATACCTTATCTACAATAAATATATCCTCTCTCCTCAGACACCATACCTTATCTACAATAAATATACCTCCTCTCTCCTCAGACACCATACCTTATCTACAATAAATATACCTCCTCTCTCCTCAGACACCATACCTTATCTACAATAAATATACCTCCTCTCTCCTCAGACACCATACCTTATCTACAATAAATATACCTCCTCTCTCCTCAGACACCATACCTTATCTACAATAAATATACCTCCTCTCTCCTCAGACACCATACCTTATCTACAATAAATATACCTCCTCTCTCCTCAGACACCATACCTTATCTACAATAAATATACCTCCTCTCTCCTCAGACACCATACCTTATCTACAATAAATATACCTCCTCTCCTCCTCAGACACCATACCTTATCTACAATAAATATACCTCCTCTCTCCTCAGACACCATACCTTATCTACAATAAATATACCTCCTCTCTCCTCAGACACCATACCTTATCTACAATAAATATACCTCCTCTCTCCACCATATATCCAATAAATATATCTCCAAGAAATATACCTTATCTACAATAAATATACTCTCTCTCTCCTCAGACACCATACCTTATCTACAATAAATATACCTCCTCTCTCCTCAGACACCATACCTTATCTACAATAAATATACCTCCTCTCTCCTCAGACACCATACCTTATCTACAATAAATATACCTCCTCTCTCCTCAGACACCATACCTTATCTACAATAAATATACCTCCTCTCTCCTCAGACACCATACCTTCTATCTACAATAAATATTATCTACTAAATATATCTCCTCAGACACCATACCTTATCTACAATAAATATACCTCCTCTCTCCTCAGACACCATACCTTATCTACAATAAATATACAATAAATATATTATCTACCTCCTCTCTCCTCAGACACCATACCTTATCTACAATAAATATACCTCCTCTCTCCTCAGACACCATACCTTATCTACAATAAATATACCTCCTCTCTCCTCAGACACCATACCTTATCTACAATAAATATACCTCCTCTCTCCTCAGACACCATACCTTATCTACAATAAATATACCTCCTCTCTCCTCAGACACCATACCTTATCTACAATAAATATACCTCCTCTCTCCTCAGACACATACATCTACAATAAATATACCCTTATACCTTATCTACAATAAATATACCTCCTCTCTCCTCAGACACCATACCTTATCTACAATAAATATACCTCCTCTCTCCTCAGACACCATACCTTATCTACAATAAATATACCTCCTCTCTCCTCAGACACCATACCTTATCTACAATAAATATACCTCAGACACCATACCTTATCTACAATAAATATACCTCCTCTCTCCTCAGACACCATACCTTATCTACAATAAATATACCTCCTCTCTCCTCAGACACCATACCTTATCTACAATAAATATACCTCCTCTCTCCTCAGACACCATACCTTATCTACAATAAATATACCTCCTCTCTCCTCAGACACCATACCTTATCTACAATAAATATACCTCCTCTCTCCTCAGACACCATACCTTATCTACAATAAATATAGACACCATACTCTACAATAAATATACTCCTCCTACACCATACCTTATCTACAATAAATATACCTCCTCTCTCCTCAGACACCATACCTTATCTACAATAAATATACCTCCTCTCCTCCTCAGACACCATACCTTATCTACAATAAATATACCTCCTCTCCTCAGACACCATACCTTATCTACATCTATAAATATACCTCCTCTCTCCTCAGACACCATACCTTATCTACAATAAATATACCTCCTCTCTCCTCAGACCTCCTCTCTCCTCATACACCATACCTTATCTACAATAAATATACCATACCTTATCTACAATAAATATACCTCCTCTCCCTCAGACACCATACCTTATCTACAATAAATATACCTCCTCTCTCCTCAGACACCATACCTTATCTACAATAAATATACCTCCTCTCTCCTCAGACACCATACCTTATCTACAATAAATATACCTCCTCTCTCCTCAGACACCATACCTTATCTACAATAAATATACCTCCTCTCTCCTCAGACACCATACCTTATCTACAATAAATATACCTCCTCTCTCCTCAGACACCATACCTTATCTACAATAAATATACCTCCTCTCTCCTCAGACACCATACCTTATCTACAATAAATATACCTCCTCTCTCCTCAGACACCATACCTTATCTACAATAAATATACCATACCTTATCTACAATAAATCTCTCCTCTCTCCTCACACCATACCTTATCTACAATAAATATACCTCCTCTCTCCTCAGACACCATACCTTATCTACAATAAATTATCTCTCCTCCTCATACAATAAATATACACTCCTCTCTCCTCAATACAGACCATACCTTATCTACAATAAATATACCTCCTCTCTCCTCAGACACCATACCTTATCTACAATAAATATACCTCCTCTCTCCTCAGACACCATACCTTATCTACAATAAATATACCTCCTCTCTCCTCATACACCATACCTTATCTACAATAAATATACCTCCTCTCCTCAGACACCATACCTTATCTACAATAAATATACCTCCTCTCTCCTCAGACACCATACCTTATCTACAATAAATATACCTCCTCTCCTCAGACACCATACCTTATCTACAATAAATATACCTCCTCTCCTCATACCACCATACCTTATCTTATCAAATAAATATACCTCCTCTCTCCTCAGACACCATACCTTATCTACAATAAATATACCTCCTCTCTCCTCAGACACCATACCTTATCTACAATAAATAAATATACCTCCACCATCCTCTCTCAGACACCCATACCTTATCTACAATAAATATACCTCCTCTCTCCTCAGACACCATACCTTATCTACAATAAATATACCTCCTCTCTCCTCAGACACCATACCTTATCTACAATAAATATACCTCCTCTCTCCTCAGACACCATACCTTATCTACAATAAATATACCTCCTCAGACCCATACCTTATCTACAATAAATATACCTCCTCTCTCCTCAGACACCATACCTTATCTACAATAAATATACCTCCTCTCTCCTCAGACACCATACCTTATCTACAATAAATATACCTCCTCTCTCCTCAGACACCATACCTTATCTACAATAAATATACCTCCTCTCTCCTCAGACACCATACCTTATCTACAATAAATATACCTCCTCTCCTCCTCAGACACCATACCTTATCTACAATAAATATACCTCCTCTCTCCTCAGACACCATACCTTATCTACAATAAATATACCTCCTCTCTCCTCAGACACCATACCTTATCTACAATAAATATACCTCCTCTCTCCTCAGACACCATACCTTATCTACAATAAATATACCTCCTCTCTCCTCAGACACCATACCTTATCTACAATAAATATACCTCCTCTCTCCTCAGACACCATACCTTATCTACAATAAATATACCTCCTCTCTCCTCAGACACCATACCTTATCTACACCATACCTAAATAAATATACCTCCTCTCTCCTCAGACACCATACCTTATCTACAATAAATATACCTCCTCTCTCCTCAGACACCATACCTTATCTACAATAAATATACCTCCTCTCTCCACCATACCTTATCTACAATAAATATACCTCCTCTCTCCTCAGACACCATACCTTATCTACAATAAATATACCTCCTCTCTCCTCAGACACCATACCTTATCTACAATAAATATACCTCCTCTCTCTCCTCAGACACCATACCTTATCTACAATAAATATACCTCCTCTCTCCTCAGACACCATACCTTATCTACAATAAATATACCTCCTCTCTCCTCAGACACCATACCTTATCTACAATAAATATACCTCCTCTCTCCTCAGACACCATACCTTATCTACAATAAATATACCTCCTCTCTCCTCAGACACCATACCTTATCTACAATAAATATACCTCCTCTCTCCTCAGACACCATACCTTATCTACAATAAATATACCTCCTCTCTCAGACACCATACATCTACAATAAATATACCTCCTCTCTCCTCAGACACCATACCTTATCTACAATAAATATACCTCCTCTCTCCTCAGACACCATACCTTATCTACAATAAATATACCTCCTCTCCTCAGACTCCATACCTTATCTACAATAAATATACCTCCTCTCCTCATCACATACCTTATCTAAATAAATATACTCCTCTCTCCTCAGACACCATACCTTATCTACAATAAATATACCTCCTCTCTCCTCAGACACCATACCTTATCTACAATAAATATACCTCCTCTAAATATACTCCTCAGACACTCATACCTTATTATCTACAATAAATATACCTCCTCTCTCCTCAGACACCATACCTTATCTACAATAAATATACCTCCTCTCTCCTCAGACACCATACCTTATCTATCTACAATAAATATACCTCCTCTCTCCTCAGACACCATACCTTATCTACAATAAATATACCTCCTCTCTCCTCAGACACCATACCTTATCTACAATAAATATACCTCCTCTCTCCTCAGACACCATACCTTATCTACAATAAATATACCTCCTCTCTCCTCAGACACCATACCTTATCTACAATAAATATACCTCCTCTCTCCTCAGACACCATACCTTATCTACAATAAATATACCTCCTCTCTCCTCAGACACCATACCTTATCTACAATAAATATACCTCCTCTCTCCTCAGACACCATCTACAATAAATATACTCCTCTCTCCCTCAGACACCATACCTTATAAAAATATACCTCCTCTCTCCTCAGACACCATACCTTATCTACAATAAATATACCTCCTCTCTCCTCAGACACCATACCTTATCTACAATAAATATACCTCCTCTCTCCTCAGACACCATACCTTATCTACAATAAATATACCTCCTCTCTCCTCAGACACCATACCTTATCTACAATAAATATACCTCCTCTCTCCTCAGACACCATACCTTATCTACAATAAATATACCTCCTCTCTCCTCAGACACCATACCTTATCTACAATAAATATACCTCCTCTCTCCTCAGACACCATACCTTATCTACAATAAATATACCTCCTCTCTCCTCAGACACCATACCTTATCTACAATAAATATACCTCCTCTCTCCTCAGACACCATACCTTATCTACAATAAATATACCTCCTCTCTCCTCAGACACCATACCTTATCTACAATAAATATACCTCCTCTCTCCTCAGACACCATACCTTATCTACAATAAATATACCTCCTCTCTCCTCAGACATACCTTATCTACAATAAATATACCTCCTCTCTCCTCAGACACCATACCTTATCTACAATAAATATACCTCAGACCCTACCTCTCAATAAATATACCTCAGACCTCCATACCTTATCTACAATAAATATACCTCCTCTCTCCTCAGACACCATACCTTATCTACAATAAATATACCTCCTCTCTCTCAGACCTCATACCTTATCTACAATAAATATACCTCCTCCTCTCCTCATACTCATACTGCATCCATACCTTATCTACTCATACACCATACCTATACAATAAATATACTCTCTCTCCTCAGACACCATACCTTATCTACAATAAATATACCTCCTCTCTCCTCAGACACCATACCTTATCTACAATAAATATACCTCCTCTCTCCTCAGACACCATACCTTATCTACAATAAATATACCTCCTCTCTCCTCAGACACCATACCTTATCTACAATAAATATACCTCCTCTCTCCTCAGACACCATACCTTATCTACAATAAATATACCTCCTCTCTCCTCAGACACCATACCTTATCTACACAATATAAATATACCTCATCCTTATCTCAATAAATATACCTCTACCTTTATCTACAATAAATATACCTCCTCTCTCCTCAGACACTCCTCTTATCTACAATAAATATACCTCCTCTCTCCTCAGACTCCATACCTTATCTACAATAAATATACCTCCTCTCTCCTCATACACCATACCTTATCTACAATAAATATACCTCCTCTCTCCTCATACCTCATACATACCTTATCTACAATAAATATACCTCCTCTCTCCTCAGACACCATACCTTATCTACAATAAATATACCTCCTCTCTCCTCAGACACCATACCTTATCTACAATAAATATACCTCCTCTCTCCTCAGACACCATACCTTATCTACAATAAATATACCTCCTCTCTCCTCAGACCTCATACCTTATCTACAATAAATATACCTCCTCTCTCCTCATACCCATACCTTATCTACAATAAATATACCTCCTCTCTCCTCATACCTCATACCTTATCTACAATAAATATACCTCCTCTCTCCTCAGACACCATACCTTATCTACAATAAATATACCTCCTCTCTCCTCAGACACCATACCTTATCTACAATAAATATACCTCCTCTCTCATACCTCATACCCATACCTTATCTACAATAAATATACCTCCTCTCTCCTCAGACACCATACCTTATCTACAATAAATATACCTCCTCTCTCCTCAGACACCATACCTTATCTACAATAAATATACCTCCTCTCTCCTCAGACACCATACCTTATCTACAATAAATATACCTCCTCTCTCCTCAGACACCATACCTTATCTACAATAAATATACCTCCTCTCTCCTCAGACACCATACCTTATCTACAATAAATATACCTCCTCTCTCCTCAGACACCATACCTTATCTACAATAAATATACCTCCTCTCATCCTCAGACACCATACCTTATCTACAATAAATATACCTCCTCTCTCCTCAGACACCATACCTTATCTACAATAAATATACCTCCTCTCTCCTCAGACACCATACCTTATCTACAATAAATATACCTCCTCTCTCCTCAGACACCATACCTTATCTACAATAAATATACCTCCTCTCTCCTCAGACACCATACCTTATCTACAATAAATATACCTCCTCTCTCCTCAGACACCATACCTTATCTACAATAAATATACCTCCTCTCTCCTCATACCTCATAGCCCATACCTTATCTACAATAAATATACCTCCTCTCTCCTCAGACACCATACCTTATCTACAATAAATATACCTCCTCTCTCCTCAGACACCATACCTTATCTACAATAAATATACCTCCTCTCTCCTCAGACACCATACCTTATCTACAATAAATATACCTCCTCTCTCCTCAGACACCATACCTTATCTACAATAAATATACCTCCTCTCTCCTCAGACACCATACCTTATCTACAATAAATATACCTCCTCTCTCCTCAGACACCATACCTTATCTACAATAAATATACCTCCTCTCTCCTCAGACACCATACCTTATCTACAATAAATATACCTCCTCTCTCCTCAGACACCATACCTTATCTACAATAAATATACCTCCTCTCTCCTCAGACACCATACCTTATCTACAATAAATATACCTCCTCTCTCCTCAGACACCATACCTTATCTACAATAAATATACCTCCTCTCTCCTCAGACACCATACCTTATCTACAATAAATATACCTCCTCTCTCCTCAGACACCATACCTTATCTACAATAAATATACCTCCTCTCTCCTCAGACACCATACCTTATCTACAATAAATATACCTCCTCTCTCCTCAGACACCATACCTTATCTACAATAAATATACCCTCCTACCTTATCTACAATCCTCTCCTCAGACACCATACCTTATCTACAATAAATATACCTCCTCTCTCCTCAGACACCATACCTTATCTACAATAAATATACCTCCTCTCTCCTCAGACACCATACCTTATCTACAATAAATATACCTCCTCTCTCCTCAGACACCATACCTTATCTACAATAAATATACCTCCTCTCTCCTCAGACCTCATACCTCCTCTCTCCTCATACCTTATCTACAATAAATATACCTCCTCTCTCCTCAGACACCATACCTTATCTACAATAAATATACCTCCTCTCTCCTCAGACACCATACCTTATCTACAATAAATATACCTCCTCTCTCCTCAGACACCATACCTTATCTACAATAAATATACCTCCTCTCTCCTCAGACACCATACCTTATCTACAATAAATATACCTCCTCTCTCCTCAGACACCATACCTTATCTACAATAAATATACCTCCTCTCTCCTCAGACACCATACCTTATCTACAATAAATATACCTCCTCTCTCCTCAGACACCATACCTTATCTACAATAAATATACCTCCTCTCTCCTCAGACACTCATACCTTATCTATCAATAAATATACCTCCTCTCTCCTCAGACACCATACCTTATCTACAATAAATATACCTCCTCTCTCCTCAGACACCATACCTTATCTACAATAAATATACCTCCTCTCTCCTCAGACACCATACCTTATCTACAATAAATATACCTCCTCTCTCCTCATACCCCATACCTTATCTACAATAAATATACCTCCTCTCTCCTCAGACACCATACCTTATCTACAATAAATATACCTCCTCTCTCCTCAGACACCATACCTTATCTACAATAAATATACCTCCTCTCTCCTCAGACACCATACCTTATCTACAATAAATATACCTCCTCTCTCCTCATACCCCATACCTTATCTACAATAAATATACCTCCTCTCTCCTCAGACACCATACCTTATCTACAATAAATATACCTCCTCTCTCCTCATCTACAATAAATATACCTCATACCTACCTTATCTACAATAAATATACCTCCTCTCTCCTCATACACCATACCTTATCTACAATAAATATACCTCCTCTCTCCTCAGACACCATACCTTATCTACAATAAATATACCTCCTCTCTCTCCTCATACACCATACCTTATCTACAATAAATATACCTCCTCTCTCCTCATACCTCATAGACACCATACCTTATCTACAATAAATATACCTCCTCTCTCCTCAGACACCATACCTTATCTACAATAAATATACCTCCTCTCATCCTCATACCTCATACCTTATCTACAATAAATATACCTCCTCTCTCCTCATACACCATACCTTATCTACAATAAATATACCTCCTCTCTCCTCATACACCATACCCTTATCTACAATAAATATACCTCCTCTCTCCTCAGACACCATACCTTATCTACAATAAATATACCTCCTCTCCTCAGACACCATACCTTATCTACAATAAATATACCTCCTCTCTCCTCAGACACCATACCTTATCTACAATAAATATACCTCCTCTCTCCTCAGACACCATACCTTATCTACAATAAATATACCTCCTCTCTCAGACACCATACCTTATCTACAATAAATATACCTTATCTACATACCTTATCTAAATAAATATACCTCCTCTCTCCTCAGACACCATACCTTATCTACAATAAATATACCTCCTCTCTCCTCAGACACCATACCTTATCTACAATAAATATACCTCCTCTCTCCTCAGACACCATACCTTATCTACAATAAATATACCTCCTCTCTCCTCAGACACCATACCTTATCTACAATAAATATACCTCCTCTCTCCTCATACACCATACCTTATCTACAATAAATATACCTCCTCTCTCCTCAGACACCATACCTTATCTACAATAAATATACCTCCTCTCTCCTCAGACACCATACCTTATCTACAATAAATATACCTCCTCTCTCCTCAGACCTCATACCTTATCTACAATAAATATACCTCCTCTCTCCTCAGACACCATACCTTATCTACAATAAATATACCTCCTCTCTCCTCAGACCTCCATACCTTATCTACAATAAATATACCTCCTCTCTCCTCAGACCTCATACCTTATCTACAATAAATATACCTCCTCTGTCCTCATACCTCATACCTTATCTACAATAAATATACCTCCTCTCTCCTCAGACACTACCATACCTTATCTACAATAAATATACCTCCTCTCTCTCCTCCTCACCATACCTTATCTACAATAAATATACCTCCTCTCTCCTCATACACTCATACCTTATCTACAATAAATATACCTCCTCTCTCCTCAGACACCATACCTTATCTACAATAAATATACCTCCTCTCTCCTCAGACACCATACCTTATCTACAATAAATATACCTCCTCTCTCCTCAGACACCATACCTTATCTACAATAAATATACCTCCTCTGTCCTCATACCTCATATCTTATCTACAATAAATATACCTCCTCTCTCCTCATACCTCATACCTTATCTACAATAAATATACCTTCTCTCTCCTCAGACACCATACCTTATCTACAATAAATATACCTCCTCTCTCCTCAGACACCATACCTTATCTACAATAAATATACCTCCTCTCATCCTCAGACACCATACCTTATCTACAATAAATATACCTCCTCTCTCCTCAGACCCATACCTTATACAATAAATATACCTTATCTCCTCATACCTTATCTACAATAAATATACCTCCTCTCTCCTCAGACACCATACCTTATCTACAATAAATATACCTCCTCTCTCCTCAGACACTACAATAAATACCTTATCTAGACAATAAATATATAAATATACTCCTCTCTCCTCAGACACCATACCTTATCTACAATAAATATACCTCCTCTCTCCTCAGACACCATACCTTATCTACAATAAATATACCTCCTCTCTCCTCAGACACCATACCTTATCTACAATAAATATACCTCCTCTCTCCTCAGACACCATACCTTATCTACAATAAATATACCTCCTCTCTCCTCAGACACCATACCTTATCTACAATAAATATACCTCCTCTCTCCTCAGACACCATACCTTATCTACAATAAATATACCTCCTCTCTCCTCAGACACCATACCTTATCTACAATAAATATACCTCCTCTCTCCTCAGACACCATACCTTATCTACAATAAATATACCTCCTCTCTCCTCAGACACCATACCTTATCTACAATAAATATACCTCCTCTCTCCTCAGACACCATACCTTATCTACAATAAATATACCTCCTCTCTCCTCAGACACCATACCTTATCTACAATAAATATACCTCCTCTCTCCTCAGACACCATACCTTATCTACAATAAATATACCTCCTCTCTCCTCAGACACCATACCTTATCACAATAGCCCTATACCTCTCCTCAGACACCATACCTTATCTACAATAAATATACCTCCTCTCTCCTCAGACACCATACCTTATCTACAATAAATATACCTCCTCTCTCCTCAGACACCATACCTTATCTACAATAAATATACCTCCTCTCTCCTCAGACACCATACCTTATCTACAATAAATATACCTCTCCTCAGACCTCACCATACCTTATCTACAATAAATATACCTCCTCTCTCCTCAGACACCATACCTTATCTACAATAAATATACCTCCTCTCTCCTCAGACACCATACCTTATCTACAATAAATATACCTCCTCTCTCCTCATACCCATACCTTATCTACAATAAATATACCTCCTCTCTCCTCAGACACCATACCTTATCTACAATAAATATACCTCCTCTCTCCTCATACCTATACCTCCTCCATACCTTACCTTATCTACAATAAATATACCTCCTCTCTCCTCAGACCCATACCTTATCTACAATAAATATACCTCCTCTCTCCTCATACCTTATCTACAATAAATATACCTCTCTACCTTATCTACAATAAATATACCTCCTCTCTCCTCAGACACCATACCTTATCTACAATAAATATACCTCCTCTCTCCTCAGACACCATACCTTATCTACAATAAATATACCTCCTCTCTCCTCATACCTCCATACCTTATCTACAATAAATATACCTCCTCTACAATCTCCTCAGACACCATACCTTATCTACAATAAATATACCTCCTCTCTCCTCATACACCATACCTTATCTACAATAAATATACCTCCTCTCTCCTCATACACCATACCTTATCTACAATAAATATACCTCCTCTCTCCTCATACACCATACCTTATCTACAATAAATATACCTCCTCTCTCCTCATACCTCATACCTTATCTACAATAAATATACCTTCTCTCTCCTCAGACACCATACCTTATCTACAATAAATATACCTCCTCTCTCCTCAGACACCATACCTTATCTACAATAAATATACCTTCTCTCTCCTCAGACACCATACCTTATCTACAATAAATATACCTCCTCTCTCCTCAGACACCATACCTTATCTACAATAAATATACCTCCTCTCTCCTCAGACACCATACCTTATCTACAATAAATATACCTCCTCTCTCCTCAGACACCATACCTTATCTACAATAAATATACCTCCTCTCTCCTCAGACACCATACCTTATCTACAATAAATATACCTCCTCTCTCCTCAGACACCATACCTTATCTACAATAAATATACCTCCTCTCTCCTCAGACACCATACCTTATCTACAATAAATATACCTCCTCTCTCCTCAGACACCATACCTTATCTACAATAAATATACCTCCTCTCTCCTCAGACACCATACCTTATCTACAATAAATATACCTCCTCTCTCCTCAGACACCATACCTTATCTACAATAAATATACCTCCTCTCTCCTCAGACACCATACCTTATCTACAATAAATATACCTCCTCTCTCCTCAGACACCATACCTTATCTACAATAAATATACCTCCTCTCTCCTCAGACACCATACCTTATCTACAATAAATATACCTCCTCTCTCCTCAGACACCATACCTTATCTACAATAAATATACCTCCTCTCTCCTCAGACACCATACCTTATCTACAATAAATATACCTCCTCTCTCCTCAGACACCATACCTTATCTACAATAAATATACCTCCTCTCTCCTCAGACACCATACCTTATCTACAATAAATATACCTTCTCTCTCCTCAGACACCATACCTTATCTACAATAAATATACCTCCTCTCTCCTCAGACACCATACCTTATCTACAATAAATATACCTCCTCTCTCTGTTCTGTATTTATCCCTGTTCTGCCTAAAGAGAAATCTCACACATACCTTAGACTGTCCCATTCTGATAACGATCTACAATAAATATACCTCCTCTCTCCTTCTCCCTCTACCTCAGGGGAGATATACAGAGTGTTTGTGGCTGTTCTGAGAGCGTAAGGGGCGTATATAGTGTATATATGAAGGCTTATATACAGCAGTATGTAGACACCCCTTCAAATGAGTGGATTCAGCTATTTCAGCTACACTTGTTTCTGACAGGTGTATAAAATCGAGCACACAGCCATGCAATCTCCATAGACAAACATTGACAGTAGAATGACCCGTACTGAAGAGCTCAGTGACTTTCAACGTGGCACCGTCATAGGATTCCACCTTTCCAACAAGTCAGTTGGTCAAATTTCTGCCCAGCTAGAGCTTCCCCGGTCAACTGTAAGTGCTGTTATTATGAAATGGAAATGTCTAGGAGCAACAACGGCTCAGCCGCAAGGTGGTAGGCCACACAAGCTCACAGAACGGGACCACTGAGTTCTGAAGCGTGTAGGTCGTAAGAATCGTCTGGCCTCGGTTGCAACACTCACTGCTGAGTTCCCAACTGCCTTCTGGAAGCAACATCAGCACAAGAACTGTTCGTCGGAGAGCTTCATGAAATGGGTTTCATGAAGATCTACTGTCTGGCCGAGCAGGCACATACAAGCCTAAGATCACCATGCGCAATGCCAAGTGTCTGCTGGAGTGGTGTAAAGGCTCGCCGCGATTGGACTGGAGCAGTGGAAATGAATGACGAATCACGCTTCACCATCTGTCAGGCCGACGGATGAATCGGATGAATCTGTGTTTGGCGGATGCCAGGAGAACGCTACCTGCCCCAATGCATTGTGCCAACTGTAAAGTTTGGTGGAGGAGGAATAATGGTCTGGGGCTGTTCTTCACGGTTCAGGCCCCTTAGTTCCAATGGAAGGAAAACTTAACACAGAGTCATACAGTGACATTCTAGATGATTCTGTGCTTCCAACTTTGTGGCAACAGTTTGGGGAAGGCCCTTTCCTGTTTCAGCATGACAATGCCACCATGCACAAAGCCAGGTCCATACAGATTTTTGTTTTGTTTTGAGATCGGTGTGGAAGAACTTGACTGGCCTGCACAGAGCACTGACCTCAACCCCATCAAACACTTTTGGGATGAATTGGAACACAGACTGCGAGCCAGGCCTAATCGCCCAACATCAGTGCCCGACCTCATTCATGCTCTTGTGTCTAAATGGAAGCAAGTCCCCGCAGCAATGTTCCAACATCTAGTGGAAAGCCTTCCCAGAAGAGTGGAGGCTGTTATAGCAGCAATGTTCCAACATCTAGTGGAAAGCCTTCCCAGAAGAGTGTAGGCTGTTATAGTAGCAATGTTCCAACATCTAATGGAAAGCCTTCCCAGAAGAGTGTAGGCTGTTATAGCAGCAATGTTCCAACATCTAATGGAAAGCCTTCCCAGAAGAGTGGAGGCTGTTATAGCAGCAATGTTCCAACATCTAGTGGAAAGCCTTCCCAGAAGAGTGGAGGCTGTTATAGCAGCAATGTTCCAACATCTAGTGGAAAGCCTTCCCAGAAGAGTGGAGGCTGTTATAGCAGCAATGTTCCAACATCTAGTGGAAAGCCTTCCCAGAAGAGTGGAGGCTGTTATAGCAACAATGTTCCAACATCTAGTGGAAAGCCATCCCAGAAGAGTGGAGGCTGTTATAGCAGCAATGTTCCAACATCTAGTGGAAAGCCTTCCCAGAAGAGTGGAGGCTGTTATAGCAGCAATGTTCCAACATCTAGTGGAAAGCCTTCCCAGAAGAGTGGAGGCTGTTATAGCAGCAATGTTCCAACATCTAGTGGAAAGCCTTCCCAGAAGAGTGGAGGCTGTTATAGCAGCAATGTTCCAACATCTAGTGGAAAGCCTTCCCAGAAGAGTGGAGGCTGTTATAGCAGCAATGTTCCAACATCTAGTGGAAAGCCTTCCCAGAAGAGTGGAGGCTGTTATAGCAGCAATGTTCCAAATCTAGTGGAAAGCCTTCCCAGAAGAGTGGAGGCTGTTATAGCAGCAATGTTCCAACATGAGGTGTTCGAAGAGGTGTCCACATACTGTTGGTCATGAAGAGTATCTCAACAGGCTGTATCATATAATTAGACCACATCAGTAATTTGTTACGATAATAATCTATATAAAGTCCAGTCATTTGTTACGATAATAATCTATATAAAGTCCAGTCATTTGTTACGATAATAATCTATATAAAGTCCAGTCATTTGTTATGATAATAATCTATATAAAGTCCAGTCATTTGTTATGATAATAATCTATATAAAGTCCAGTCATTTGTTACGATAATAATCTATATAAAGTCCAGTCATTTGTTACGATAATAATCTATATAAAGTCCAGTCATTTGTTACGATAATAATCTATATAAAGTCCAGTCATTTGTTATGATAATAATCTATATAAAGTCCAGTCATTTGTTACGATAATAATCTATATAAAGTCCAGTCATTTGTTAAGATAATAATCTATATAAAGTCCAGTCATTTGTTATGATAATAATCTATATAAAGTCCAGTCATTTGTTACGATAATAATCTATATAAAGTCCAGTAATTTGTTACAATAATAATCTATATAAAGTCCAGTCATTTGTTACGATAATAATCTACAGTATATAAAGTCCAGTCATTTGTTACGATAATAATCCATATAAAGTCCAGTCATTTGTTACGATAATAATCTATATAAAGTCCAGTCATTTGTTAACTTAGATGTATGTGTGTATCTATAGACATTGTGGTGTTATAGTGTGTTTTACAGCAGCTTCATACACGAGAGTGGAGGGGCTAAACCCATAGAGATAGATAGAGGGCTCATGCTACAACAGCCTTTGGGTCACTGGAGCTGTCTATCCAAGTCTATGGCTAAACCTCACTTGGGCACTGGAGCTGTCTATCCAAGTCTATGGCTAAACCTCACTTGGGCACTGGAGCTGTCTATCCAAGTCTATGGCTAAATCTCACTGGGTCACTGGAGTCACTGGAGCTGTCTATCCAAGTCTATGGCTTAACTTCACTGTGTTGAACCTGTTGGTTAGGGCAGAGTTCAGGGGTTGGAGGTTAGAGGTCAGAGTTGTTGAGTTCACACTCTGTGTAGCAATACCTAGAGAGATACTATGATACACACACACACACACACACACACACACACACACACACACACACACACACACACACACACACACACACACACACACACACGTCCACACCTCTTAAATGACACAAGCGCACACACACTAGACACACACACACACACACACACACACACTAGACACACACACACACACACACAGTTTCTTATGCCTCGATCACAGCGACAGCGTCATTGCGTTTTGATACACCAGAAGTTAATTCATTTCCAATGGAACACTGTGTTTGCCTTGCAGCATTTCGTTGCAGAGGCAGTTGCAGTGCGTTCTCAAATTATATGTGTCCAACCCTCTTCCTGGAGATCTACTGTCCTGTAGGTTTTCAGTCCAACCCTCTTCCTGGAGATCTACTGTCCTGTAGGTTTTCAGTCCAACCCTCTTCCTGGAGATCTACTGTCCTGTGGGTTTTCAGTCCAACCCTCTTCCTGGAGATCTACTGTCCTGTGGGTTTTTAGTCCAACCCTCTTCCTGGAGATCTACTGTCCTGTAGGTTTTCAGTCCAACCCTCTTCCTGGAGATCTACTGTCCTGTTGGTTTTCAGTCCAACCTTCTTCCTGGAGATCTACTGTCCTGTGGGTTTTCAGTCCAACCCTCTTCCTGGAGATCTACTGTCCTGTGGGTTTTCAGTCCAACCCTCTTCCTGGAGATCTACTGTCCTGTAGGTTTTCAGTCCAACCCTCTTCCTGGAGATCTACTGTCCTGTGGGTTTTCAGTCCAACCCTCTTCCTGGAGATCTACTGTCCTGTGGGTTTTCAGTCCAACCCTCTTCCTGGAGATCTACTGTCCTGTAGGTTTTCAGTCCAACCCTCTTCCTGGAGATCTACTGTCTTGTAGGTTTTCAGTCCAACCCTCTTCCTGGCTGTGTGGTGGAGGAGTTAGGCTAGGGTAAACAGAATGGCTGTGTGGTGTGGTGGAGGAGGTAGGCTAGGGTAAACAGAATGGCTGTGTTGTGGAGGAGATAGGCTAGGGTAAACAGAATGGCTGTATGGTGTGGTGGAGGAGATAGGCTAGGGTAAACAGAATGGCTGTGTGGTGGAGGAGATAGGCTAGGGTAAACAGAATGGCTGTGTGGTGGAGGAGATAGGCTAGGGTAAACAGAATGGCTGTGTTGTGGAGGAGATAGGCTAGGGTAAACAGAATGGCTGTATGGTGTGGTGGAGGAGATAGGCTAGGGTAAACAGAATGGCTGTGTGGTGGAGGAGATAGGCTAGGGTAAACAGAATGGCTGTGTGGTGGAGGAGATAGGCTAGGGTAAACAGAATGGCTGTGTGGTGGAGGAGATAGGCTAGGGTAAACAGAATGGCTGTATGGTGTGGTGGAGGAGATAGGCTAGGGTAAACAGAATGGCTGTGTGGTGGAGGAGATAGGCTAGGGTAAACAGAATGGCTGTGTGGTGGAGGAGGTAGGCTAGGGTAAACATAATGGCTGTGTGGTGGAGGAGATAGGCTAGGGTAAACATAATGGCTGTGTGGTGGAGGAGTTAGACTAGGGTAAACAGAATGGCTGTGTGGTGTGGTGGAGGAGATAGGCTAGGGTAAACAGAATGGCTGTGTGGTGTGGTGGAGGAGTTAGGCTAGGGTAAACAGAATGGCTGTGTGGTGTGGTGGAGGAGTTAGACTAGGGTAAACAGAATGGCTGTGTGGTGTGGTGGAGGAGTTAGGCTAGGGTAAACAGAATGGCTGTGTGTTATCAGTGATGTTGACACACTGAGGATGGACACACACACACACCCAAACACACACACACACACACACACCCAAACACACACACACACCCAAACACACACACACACACACACACCCAAACACACACACACACCCAAACACACACACACCACACACACACACACACACACACACACACACACACACACACACACACACACACACACACACACACACACACACACACACACACACACACCAAACACACACAGACACCCAAACACACACTGGAGTTCAGGCAACAGAACCAGGAATCCCACCTTCTTTTAATATGTTTTATTGATTTAACCTTTATTTAACTAGGCAAGTCAGTTAAGAACAAACTCTTTACAGTGACGGACTACCCCCCCTGGCCAAACCTGGACGACGCTGGGCATCTCTCTCTCTATTCGTCTCTCTTTCCCTCCCTCCCTCCCTCCCTCCCTCCCTCCCTCCCTCCCTCCCTCCCTCCCTCCCTCCCTCCCTCCCTCCCTCCCTCCCTCCCTCCCTCCCTCCCTCCCTCCCTCCCTCCCTCACTCACTACAACGGAAGGATATACACACAAACAAATGCCTTCCATCCTGACATAAATAGTCTCTTCTTCTCCTGTGTGTGTGTGTGTGTGTGTGTGTGTGTGTGTGAGAGACTAGTGTATTTACAGAGAGGAAACAGCTGTGTGTGCGTCCATGTCTCTAAGTGTAATACCTCTAGTTCTGGTCCATGTCTAATAGTGTTATACCTCTAGTTCTGGTCCATGTCTAATAGTGTAATACCTCTAGTTCTGGTCCATGTCTAGTAGTGTTATACCTCTAGTTCTGGTCCATGTCTAATAGTGTAATACCTCTAGTTCTGGTCCATGTCTAATAGTGTAATACCTCTAGTTCTGGTCCATGTCTCTAAGTGTTATACCTCTAGTTCTGGTCCATGTCTCTAAGTGTAATACCTCTAATTCTGGTCCATGTCTCTAAGTGTAATACCTCTAGTTCTGGTCCATGTTTAATAGTGTAATACCTCTAGTTCTGGTCCATGTCTCTAAGTGTAATACCTCTAGTTCTGGTCCATGTCTAATAGTGTAATACCTCTAGTTCTGGTCCATGTCTAATAGTGTAATACCTCTAGTTCTGGTCCATGTCTAATAGTGTTATACCTCTAGTTCTGGTCCATGTCTCTAAGTGTTATACCTCTAGTTCTGGTCCATGTCTCTAAGTGTTATACCTCTAGTTCTGGTCCATGTCTAATAGTGTAATACCTCTAGTTCTGGTCCATGTCTAATAGTGTAATACCTCTAGTTCTGGTCCATGTCTAATAGTGTTATACCTCTAGTTCTGGTCCATGTCTAATAGTGTAATACCTCTAGTTCTGGTCCATGTCTAATAGTGTTATACCTCTAGTTCTGGTCCATGTCTAATAGTGTTATACCTCTAGTTCTGGTCCATGTCTAATAGTGTAATACCTCTAGTTCTGGTCCATGTCTAATAGTGTTATACCTCTAGTTCTGGTCCATGTCTAATAGTGTAATACCTCTAGTTCTGGTCCATGTCTAATAGTGTAATACCTCTAGTTCTGGTCCATGTCTCTAAGTGTTATACCTCTAGTTCTGGTCCATGTCTCTAAGTGTTATACCTCTAGTTCTGGTCCATGTCTAATAGTGTTATACCTCTAGTTCTGGTCCATGTCTAATAGTGTTATACCTCTAGTTCTGGTCCATGTCTCTAAGTGAGTGTAGTTCTGACACTGTTCTGCTAGGATGAAGAACTCTGTAAAAAGATGCTTCCAAACAAGCTCTTTTTTTTGTTAAATGAGAGACTTGAGACAAACAAGCTATTTCCCTCTGTCAGTCAGAAGTAAACTAGGACTGTTTCAGCCTCTAGTTTGTTCTCTTTCTACAACATCTGTCAGTCTAGCTAAATAGTCTGTTACGTACTATAGCACACTCATACTCTACCTGACCTTAAGTATGTGTACACCTGGTTCGTCAAAAACATCTCAATCCAAAATCACAAGTTGTTCCCCCCTGCTATAACAGCCTCCACTCGTCTGGGCAGTGTTTCCACTAGACGTTGGAACATTGCTGCAGGGGCTTGTTTCCATTCAGCCAAAAGAGCATTAGTGAGGTCGGGCACTGATGTAGGGTGATTAGGCTTCTCGTCTCGCAGTCGGCCAGTTCTCCTGGTATCTATCAAACCCAGATTTGTCCGTCAGAACACCAGATGGTGAAGCGTGATTCATCACTCCAGAGAACCCGTTTCCACAGCCACAGTTACACCACTTCCAGTCGACGCTTGGCATTACGCATGGTGATCTTAGGCTTGTGTGCGGCTGCTCGCCCATGGAAACCCATTTCATGAAGCTCTGCGACGAACAGTTATTGTGCTGATGTTGCTTCCAGAGCCAGTGTGAAACTCTGTCGTGAATTAGTGCAACCGAGGAGGGATGTTTTTTACGACCTACGACCCTTCAGCACTCGGTGGTCCCGCTCTGTGAGCTTGAGCTTTGATTTGTGTGGCCTACCACGTCGCGGCTGAGCTGTTGTTGCTCCTATCGGTTTCCACTTCACAATAACAGCAATTACAGTTGACCAGAGCGGCTCTAGCGGGGCAGAAATTTGACCAACTGACTTGTTGTCAAGGTGGCATCGTATGACGGTGCAACGTTGAAAGTCACTGAACTCTTCAGTACAGTTCAGTACTGCCAATGTTTGTCTATGGAGATTGCATATCGGTGTGCCTGATTTTATACACCTGGGAATAGGGTGCCAGTTGAGGTTCCTGGACTAAAGAAGTGCACTATATAGGGAATAGGGTGCCATTGGGTCCTGGTCTAAGTTGAGGTTCCTGGACAGCTGTATTAGAGGTTTGGGGAAATGTTGAAACAGCAACAATTTATGAGTCCTAGTAAAACCAATTAGTGGTATCTGTCAGAGTTCCTCCTGTCTGCCACCAGCAGACTGTCAGAGAGACGTGGAGGGATGAGGAGCTGGGCTTGTAAATCATATGGAGACGTTCTACCCTAATCAATAAATCATCAACCACCATACATGTGGAGCTACACACACACACACACACACACACACACACACACACACACACACACACACACACACACACACACACACACACACACACACACACACACACACACACACATGCAGCACATGTACAACATGCAGACACACACACACACACACACACACACATGCAGCACACATACAACATGCAGACACACACACACACACACACACACACACACACACACACACACACACACACACACACACACACATTACGTGCACTCTGCCCGTTGCAGGACATACTTTTAAAGCAGGAATGTAATTAATCCCATTAAATCAATCCGTTTATATACCTCTCTCTTCTGTCTCCCTCTCTCTCTACAGTTCAATCATGTGGAATAAAGGTGAGGGTATGAGAACACACACACACACACACACACATATATATACACACACACACACATATATACATACACACACACACGTAGAGCCGAAACTAAAGTGAGAGCAGCTGCAGGCAGAGAGAGAGGTCATATATTTTTATTTATTTCACTTTTATTGACCTAGGCGAGTCAGTTAAGAACAAATTCTTATTTTACAATGACGGCCTACCCCGGCCAAACCCTCCCGTAACCTGGACGACGCTGGTGTGAATGTTGTTTCCTCTGGGGGTTATGTTGTCCAATCAGAGCAGAGTCAGGGAGCCCTACATCCAGATCTAATGTAACTGGCCAAACCCTCCCGTAACCTGGACAACGCTGGGCCCATTGTGCACCGCCATATGGGACTCCTGATCACGGCCGGTTGTCACTCAGCCTGGAATCGAACCAGGGCCTGTAGTGATGCCTCTAACACTGAGATGCAGTTCCTTAGATCGCTGCACCACTCGGGAGCCCCAGTATACCTGCTGGATAGTCGGCCCTAACACACACACACACACACACACACACACACACACACACACACACACACACACACACACACACACACACACACACACACACACACACACACACACACACACACACACACACACACACACACACACACATCGAACCAGGGCCTGTAGTGATGCCTCTAGCCCTGAGTTGCAGTTCCTTAGATCGCTGCACCACTCGGGAGCCCCAGTATACCTGCTGGATAGTCGGCCCTAACACACACACACACACACACACACACACACACACACACACACACACACACACACACACACACACACACACACACACACACACACACACACATCGAACCAGGGCCTGTAGTGATGCCTCTAGCCCTGAGATGCAGTTCCTTAGATCGCTGCACCACTCGGGAGCCCCAATAAACCTGCTGGATAGTCGGCCCTAACACACACACACTTATTTACATTCACACCCAATAAACACATCACACATAGTGGTTATTTTATGTCTGTGTGGCTGAGTGTCATCCTGTGTGGCTGAGCGTCATCCTGTGTGGCTGACACGCTGTGTGGCTGAGCGTCATCCTGTGTGGCTGACACGCTGTGTGGCTGAGCGTCATCCTGTGTGGCTGAGCGTCATCCTGTGTGGCTGAGTGTCATCCTGTGTGGCTGAGCGTCATCCTGTGTGGCTGAGTGTCATCCTGTGTGGCTGAGCGTCATCCTGTGTGGCTGACACGCTGTGTGGCTGAGCATCATCCTGTGTGGCTGACACGCTGTGTGGCTGAGCATCATCCTGTGTGGTTGACACGCTGTGTGGCTGAGTGTTTGTCATCCTGTGTGGCTGAGTGTTTGTCATCCTGTGTGGCTGAGTGTTTGTCACCCTGTGTGGCTGAGTGTTTGTCATCCTGTGTGGCTGAGTGTTTGTCATCCTGTGTGGCTGAGTGTTTGTCATCCTGTGTGGCTGAGTGTTTGTCATCCTGTGTGGCTGAGTGTTTGTCATCCTGTGTGGCTGAGTGTTTGTCATCCTGTGTGGCTGACACGGTGATCAGTCATTATCAGGTTCTAGTCATCATTTTGGAAAAGGAGAGATGGAGTAAGAGAGACATTATAACAGACTGATAGAGAGACATTATAACAGACTGATAGAGAGACATTATAACAGACTGATAGAGAGACATTATAACAGACTGATAGAGAGACATTACAACAGACTGATAGAGAGACATTATAACAGACTGATAGAGAGACATTATAACAGACTGATAGAGAGACATTACAACAGACTGATAGAGAGAGAGACATTATAACAGACTGATAGAGACATTATAACAGACTGATAGAGAGACATTATAACAGACTGATAGAGAGATTATAACAGACTGATAGAGAGACATTATAACAGACTGATAGAGAGACATTATAACAGACTGATAGAGAGACATTACAACAGACTGATAGAGAGACATTATAACAGACTGATAGAGAGACATTATAACAGACTGATAGAGAGACATTACAACAGACTGATAGAGAGAGAGACATTACAACAGACTGATAGAGAGAGACATTATAACAGACTGATAGAGAGACATTATAACAGACTGATAGAGAGACATTATAACAGACTGATAGAGAGAGAGACATTACAACAGACTGATAGAGAGACATTACAACAGACTGATAGAGAGAGACATTATAACAGACTGATAGAGAGACATTATAACAGACTGATAGAGAGACATTATAACAGACTGATAGAGAGAGAGACATTACAACAGACTGATAGAGAGAGACATTATAACAGACTGATAGAGAGACATTATAACAGACTGATAGAGAGAGACATTATAACAGACTGATAGAGAGAGACATTACAACAGACTGATAGAGAGAGACATTATAACAGACTGATAGAGAGAGACATTATAACAGACTGATAGAGAGAGAGACATTATAACAGACTGATAGAGAGAGAGACATTACAACAGACTGATAGAGAGACATTACAACAGACTGATAGAGAGAGAGACATTATAACAGACTGATAGAGAGAGAGACATTACAACAGACTGATAGAGAGACATTATAACAGACTGATAGAGAGAGAGACATTATAACAGACTGATAGAGAGACATTATAACAGACTGATAGAGAGAGAGACATTATAACAGACTGATAGAGAGACATTATAACAGACTGATAGAGAGAGAGACATTACAACAGACTGATAGAGAGACATTACAACAGACTGATAGAGAGACATTACAACAGACTGATAGAGAGAGACATTATAACAGACTGATAGAGAGACATTACAACAGACTGATAGAGAGACATTATAACAGACTGATAGAGAGACATTATAACAGACTGATAGAGAGAGACATTACAACAGACTGAGAGAGAGACATTACAACAGACTGATAGAGAGACATTATAACAGACTGATAGAGAGACATTATAACAGACTGAGAGAGAGACATTATAACAGACTGATAGAGAGAGAGACATTACAACAGACTGATAGAGAGACATTACAACAGACTGATAGAGAGACATTACAACAGACTGATAGAGAGACATTACAACAGACTGATAGAGAGAGAGACATTACAACAGACTGATAGAGAGACATTATAACAGACTGATAGAGAGAGAGACATTACAACAGACTGATAGAGAGACATTATAACAGACTGATAGAGAGAGACATTACAACAGACTGATAGAGAGAGAGACATTACAACAGACTGATAGAGAGACATTACAACAGACTGATAGAGAGACATTACAACAGACTGAGAGAGAGACATTACAACAGACTGATAGATAGACATTATAACAGACTGATAGAGAGACATTACAACAGACTGAGAGAGAGAGACATTATAACAGACTGATAGAGAGACATTACAACAGACTGAGAGAGAGAGACATTATAACAGACTGATAGAGAGACATTACAACAGACTGATAGAGAGAGACATTATAACAGACTGATAGAGAGAGACATTACAACAGACTGATAGAGAGACATTACAACAGACTGATAGAGAGAGACATTACAACAGACTGATAGAGAGACATTACAACAGACTGATAGAGAGACATTACAACAGACTGATAGAGAGAGACATTATAACAGACTGATAGAGAGACATTACAACAGACTGATAGAGAGAGACATTACAACAGACTGATAGAGAGAGACATTACAACAGACTGATAGAGAGAGACATTACAACAGACTGATAGGGAGAGACATTATAACAGACTGATAGAGAGAGAGACATTATAACAGACTGATAGAGAGAGAGACATTATAACAGACTGATAGAGAGACATTATAACAGACTGATAGAGAGACATTATAACAGACTGATAGAGAGACATTATAACAGACTGATAGAGAGACATTACAACAGACTGATAGAGAGAGACATTATAACAGACTGATAGAGAGACATTATAACAGACTGATAGAGAGAAAGACATTACAACAGACTGATAGAGAGACATTACAACAGACTGATAGAGAGACATTACAACAGACTGATAGAGAGACATTACAACAGACTGATAGAGAGAGACATTACAACAGACTGATAGAGAGACATTACAACAGACTGATAGAGAGACATTACAACAGACTGATAGAGAGACATTACAACAGACTGATAGAGAGAGACATTATAACAGACTGACAGAGAGACATTACAACAGACTGATAGAGAGAGAGACATTATAACAGACTGATAGAGAGAGACATTATAACAGACTGATAGAGAGAGACATTACAACAGACTGATAGAGAGACATTACAACAGACTGATAGAGAGACATTACAACAGACTGATAGACATTACAACAGACTGATAGAGAGACATTACAACAGACTGATAGAGAGACATTACAACAGACTGATAGAGAGACATTACAACAGACTGATAGAGAGACATTACAACAGACTGATAGAGAGACATTACAACAGACTGATAGAGAGAGAGACATTATAACAGACTGATAGAGAGACATTACAACAGACTGATAGAGAGAGACATTATAACAGACTGATAGAGAGAGACATTATAACAGACTGATAGAGAGACATTACAACAGACTGATAGAGAGAGACATTATAACAGACTGATAGAGAGACATTATAACAGACTGATAGAGAGACATTACAACAGACTGATAGAGAGAGACATTATAACAGACTGATAGAGAGAGACATTATAACAGACTGATAGAGAGACATTACAACAGACTGATAGAGAGAGACATTATAACAGACTGATAGAGAGAGACATTATAACAGACTGATAGAGAGACATTATAACAGACTGATAGAGAGACATTATAACAGACTGATAGAGAGAGAGACATTACAACAGACTGATAGAGAGACATTACAACAGACTGATAGAGAGAGACATTACAACAGACTGATAGAGAGACATTATAACAGACTGATAGAGAGACATTATAACAGACTGATAGAGAGACATTACAACAGACTGATAGAGAGAGAGACATTATAACAGACTGATAGAGAGAGACATTATAACAGACTGATAGAGAGACATTACAACAGACTGATAGAGAGAGACATTATAACAGACTGATAGAGAGAGACATTACAACAGACTGATAGAGAGACATTATAACAGACTGATAGAGAGAGACATTATAACAGACTGATAGAGAGACATTATAACAGACTGATAGAGAGACATTATAACAGACTGATAGAGAGACATTATAACAGACTGATAGAGAGACATTATAACAGACTGATAGAGAGAGAGACATTACAACAGACTGATAGAGAGAGACATTACAACAGACTGATAGAGAGAGAGACATTATAACAGACTGATAGAGAGACATTATAACAGACTGATAGAGAGACATTATAACAGACTGATAGAGAGACATTATAACAGACTGATAGAGAGACATTATAACAGACTGATAGAGAGACATTATAACAGACTGATAGAGAGAGAGACATTATAACAGACTGATAGAGAGACATTATAACAGACTGATAGAGAGACATTATAACAGACTGATAGAGAGACATTATAACAGACTGATAGAGAGACATTATAACAGACTGATAGAGAGAGAGACATTACAACAGACTGATAGAGAGACATTATAACAGACTGATAGAGAGACATTATAACAGACTGATAGAGAGACATTACAACAGACTGATAGAGAGACATTATAACAGACTGATAGAGAGACATTATAACAGACTGATAGAGAGAGACATTATAACAGACTGATAGAGAGAGAGACATTATAACAGACTGATAGAGAGACATTATAACAGACTGATAGAGAGACATTACAACAGACTGATAGAGAGAGAGACATTACAACAGACTGATAGAGAGAGACATTATAACAGACTGATAGAGAGAGACATTATAACAGACTGATAGAGAGACATTATAACAGACTGATAGAGAGAGAGACATTATAACAGACTGATAGAGAGACATTATAACAGACTGATAGAGAGAGACATTATAACAGACTGATAGAGAGAGACATTATAACAGACTGATAGAGAGAGAGACATTATAACAGACTGATAGAGAGAGAGACATTATAACAGACTGATAGAGAGAGAGACATTATAACAGACTGATAGAGAGAGAGACATTATAACAGACTGATAGAGAGAGAGACATTATAACAGACTGATAGAGAGAGAGACATTATAACAGACTGATAGAGAGAGAGACATTATAACAGACTGATAGAGAGAGACATTATAACAGACTGATAGAGAGAGAGACATTATAACAGACTGATAGAGAGACATTATAACAGACTGATAGAGAGAGAGACATTACAACAGACTGATAGAGAGAGAGACATTATAACAGACTGATAGAGAGACATTATAACAGACTGATAGAGAGACATTACAACAGACTGATAGAGAGAGACATTATAACAGACTGATAGAGAGACATTATAACAGACTGATAGAGACATTACAACAGACTGATAGAGAGACATTATAACAGACTGATAGAGACATTACAACAGACTGATAGAGAGACATTATAACAGACTGATAGAGAGACATTATAACAGACTGATAGAGAGAGACATTACAACAGACTGATAGAGAGAGACATTACAACAGACTGATAGAGAGAGACATTACAACAGACTGATAGAGAGAGAGACATTACAACAGACTGATAGAGAGACATTACAACAGACTGATAGAGAGAGACATTATAACAGACTGATAGAGAGAGACATTACAACAGACTGATAGAGAGAGACATTACAACAGACTGATAGAGAGACATTATAACAGACTGATAGAGACATTACAACAGACTGATAGAGAGACATTATAACAGACTGATAGAGAGACATTACAACAGACTGATAGAGAGAGACATTATAACAGACTGATAGAGAGAGACATTATAACAGACTGATAGAGAGACATTAAACAGACTGATAGAGAGAGAGACATTACAACAGACTGATAGAGAGAGACATTACAACAGACTGATAGAGAGACATTACAACAGACTGATAGAGAGAGACATTATAACAGACTGATAGAGAGACATTACAACAGACTGATAGAGAGACATTACAACAGACTGATAGAGAGAGAGACATTATAACAGACTGATAGAGAGAGACATTACAACAGACTGATAGAGAGAGACATTACAACAGACTGATAGAGAGACATTATAACAGACTGATAGAGACATTACAACAGACTGATAGAGAGACATTATAACAGACTGATAGAGAGACATTATAACAGACTGATAGAGAGAGACATTACAACAGACTGATAGAGAGACATTATAACAGACTGATAGAGAGAGACATTATAACAGACTGATAGAGAGAGACATTATAACAGACTGATAGAGAGACATTATAACAGACTGATAGAGACATTATAACAGACTGATAGAGACATTACAACAGACTGATAGAGAGACATTACAACAGACTGATAGAGAGACATTATAACAGACTGATAGAGAGACATTATAACAGACTGATAGAGAGAGAGACATTATAACAGACTGATAGAGAGAGACATTATAACAGACTGATAGAGAGAGACATTATAACAGACTGATAGAGAGAGACATTATAACAGACTGATAGAGACATTACAACAGACTGATAGAGAGAGACATTACAACAGACTGATAGAGACATTATAACAGACTGATAGAGAGACATTACAACAGACTGATAGAGAGACATTACAACAGACTGACAGAGAGATATTATAACAGACTGATAGAGAGAGACATTATAACAGACTGATAGAGAGAGACATTACAACAGACTGATAGAGAGAGACATTACAACAGACTGATAGAGAGAGAGACATTATAACAGACTGATAGAGAGAGACATTACAACAGACTGATATAGAGAGACATTACAACAGACTGATAGAGAGAGACATTATAACAGACTGATATAGAGAGACATTATAACAGACTGATAGAGAGACATTACAACAGACTGATATAGAGAGACATTACAACAGACTGATAGAGAGAGACATTATAACAGACTGATAGAGAGAGACATTACAACAGACTGATAGAGAGACATTATAACAGACTGATAGAGAGAGAGACATTATAACAGACTGATAGAGAGAGACATTATAACAGACTGATAGAGAGAGACATTACAACAGACTGATAGAGAGAGACATTATAACAGACTGATAGAGAGAGACATTATAACAGACTGATAGAGAGAGACATTACAACAGACTGATAGAGAGAGACATTATAACAGACTGATAGAGAGAGACATTACAACAGACTGATAGAGAGAGACATTATAACAGACTGATAGAGAGAGACATTATAACAGACTGATAGAGAGAGATATTATAACAGACTGATAGAGAGAGACATTATAACAGACTGATAGAGAGAGACATTATAACAGACTGATAGAGAGAGACATTATAACAGACTGATAGAGAGAGAGACATTATAACAGACTGATAGAGAGAGACATTATAACAGACTGATAGAGAGAGACATTATAACAGACTGATAGAGAGAGACATTATAACAGACTGATAGAGAGAGACATTATAACAGACTGATAGAGAGAGATATTATAACAGACTGATAGAGAGAGACATTATAACAGACTGATAGAGAGAGACATTACAACAGACTGATTTACAACAGACTGATAGAGAGAGAGACATTACAACAGACTGATAGAGAGACATTACAACAGACTGATAGAGAGACATTACAACAGACTGATAGAGAGACATTATAACAGACTGATAGAGAGAGACATTACAACAGACTGATAGAGAGAGACATTATAACAGACTGATAGAGAGAGACATTATAACAGACTGAGAGAGAGACATTACAACAGACTGATAGAGAGACATTACAACAGACTGATAGAGAGAGACATTATAACAGACTGATAGAGAGACATTATAACAGACTGATAGAGAGACATTATAACAGACTGATAGAGAGACATTATAACAGACTGATAGAGAGAGACATTATAACAGACTGATAGAGAGAGAGACATTATAACAGACTGATAGAGAGAGACATTATAACAGACTGATAGAGAGAGACATTATAACAGACTGATAGAGAGACAGACATTATAACAGACTGATAGAGAGAGAGACATTATAACAGACTGATAGAGAGAGACATTATAACAGACTGATAGAGAGACATTATAACAGACTGATAGAGAGAGAGACATTATAACAGACTGATAGAGAGAGAGACATTATAACAGACTGATAGACATTATAACAGACTGATAGAGAGAGAGACATTATAACAGACTGATAGAGAGACATTATAACAGACTGATAGAGAGAGACATTACAACAGACTGATAGAGAGAGACATTATAACAGACTGATAGAGAGAGACATTATAACAGACTGATAGAGAGACATTATAACAGACTGATAGAGAGAGACATTACAACAGACTGATAGAGAGAGACATTATAACAGACTGATAGAGAGACATTATAACAGACTGATAGAGAGACATTACAACAGACTGATAGAGAGAGACATTACAACAGACTGATAGAGAGACATTATAACAGACTGATAGAGAGACATTACAACAGACTGATAGAGACATTATAACAGACTGATAGAGAGACATTATAACAGACTGATAGAGAGAGACATTACAACAGACTGATAGAGACATTACAACAGACTGATAGAGAGAGAGACATTACAACAGACTGATAGAGACATTACAACAGACTGATAGGGAGAGACATTATAACAGACTGATAGAGAGAGACATTACAACAGACTGATAGAGAGAGACATTACAACAGACTGATAGAGAGAGAGACATTACAACAGACTGATAGAGAGAGACATTATAACAGACTGATAGAGACATTACAACAGACTGATAGAGAGACATTATAACAGACTGATAGAGAGACATTACAACAGACTGATAGAGAGAGACATTACAACAGACTGATAGAGAGACATTATAACAGACTGATAGAGACATTACAACAGACTGATAGAGACATTATAACAGACTGATAGAGAGACATTATAACAGACTGACTGAGACATTACAACAGACTGATAGAGAGACATTATAACAGACTGATAGAGAGACATTATAACAGACTGATAGAGAGACATTATAACAGACTGAGACATTATAACAGACTGATAGAGAGACATTATAACAGACTGATAGAGACATTACAACAGACTGATAGAGAGAGACATTACAACAGACTGATAGAGAGACATTATAACAGACTGATAGAGACATTATAACAGACTGATAGAGAGAGACATTATAACAGACTGATAGAGAGAGACATTATAACAGACTGATAGAGAGAGACATTATAACAGACTGATAGAGAGAGACATTATAACAGACTGATAGAGACATTACAACAGACTGATAGAGAGAGACATTACAACAGACTGATAGAGAGAGACATTATAACAGACTGATAGAGAGACATTACAACAGACTGATAGAGAGACATTACAACAGACTGATAGAGAGACATTATAACAGACTGATAGAGAGAGACATTATAACAGACTGATATAGAGAGACATTACAACAGACTGATAGAGAGACATTATAACAGACTGATAGAGAGAGACATTATAACAGACTGATAGAGAGACATTATAACAGACTGATAGAGAGAGACATTACAACAGACTGATAGAGAGACATTATAACAGACTGATAGAGAGAGACATTATAACAGACTGATAGAGAGAGACATTATAACAGACTGATAGAGAGAGACATTACAACAGACTGATAGAGAGACATTATAACAGACTGATAGAGAGAGACATTATAACAGACTGATAGAGAGACATTACAACAGACTGATAGAGAGACATTATAACAGACTGATAGAGAGAGACATTACAACAGACTGATAGAGAGAGACATTATAACAGACTGATAGAGAGACATTATAACAGACTGATAGAGAGAGAGATATTATAACAGACTGATAGAGAGAGACATTATAACAGACTGATAGAGAGAGACATTATAACAGACTGATAGAGAGAGACATTATAACAGACTGATAGAGAGAGACATTATAACAGACTGATAGAGAGACATTATAACAGACTGATAGAGAGAGACATTATAACAGACTGATAGAGAGACATTATAACAGACTGATAGAGAGAGATATTATAACAGACTGATAGAGAGAGACATTATAACAGACTGATAGAGAGAGACATTACAACAGACTGATAGAGAGAGAGACATTACAACAGACTGATAGAGAGAGACATTACAACAGACTGATAGAGAGACATTATAACAGACTGATAGAGAGACATTACAACAGACTGATAGAGAGAGAGACATTATAACAGACTGATAGAGAGAGACATTACAACAGACTGATAGAGAGAGACATTATAACAGACTGATAGAGAGAGACATTACAACAGACTGATAGAGAGAGATTACAACAGACTGATAGAGAGAGACATTACAACAGACTGATAGAGAGACATTACAACAGACTGATAGAGAGACATTACAACAGACTGATAGAGAGAGACATTATAACAGACTGATAGAGAGAGACATTATAACAGACTGATAGAGAGACATTACAACAGACTGATAGAGAGAGACATTACAACAGACTGATAGAGAGAGACATTATAACAGACTGATAGAGAGACATTACAACAGACTGATAGAGAGAGAGATTTATAACAGACTGATAGAGAGAGACATTACAACAGACTGATAGAGAGACATTACAACAGACTGATAGAGAGAGAGACATTATAACAGACTGATAGAGAGACATTACAACAGACTGATAGAGAGACATTACAACAGACTGATAGAGAGAGACATTATAACAGACTGATAGAGAGACATTATAACAGACTGATAGAGAGAGACATTATAACAGACTGATAGAGAGAGACATTACAACAGACTGATAGAGAGACATTATAACAGACTGATAGAGAGACATTATAACAGACTGATAGAGAGACATTATAACAGACTGATAGAGAGACATTACAACAGACTGATAGAGAGACATTACAACAGACTGATAGAGACATTACAACAGACTGATAGAGAGAGACATTACAACAGACTGATAGAGACATTACAACAGACTGATAGAGAGACATTACAACAGACTGATAGAGAGACATTACAACAGACTGATAGAGAGACATTACAACAGACTGATAGAGAGACATTACAACAGACTGATAGAGAGACATTACAACAGACTGATAGAGAGAGACATTACAACAGACTGATAGAGAGACATTATAACAGACTGATAGAGAGAGAGAGACATTATAACAGACTGATAGAGAGACATTATAACAGACTGATAGAGAGACATTATAACAGACTGATAGAGAGACATTACAACAGACTGATAGAGAGAGAGACATTATAACAGACTGATAGAGAGAGACATTACAACAGACTGATAGAGAGACATTATAACAGACTGATAGAGAGAGAGACATTATAACAGACTGATAGAGAGACATTACAACAGACTGATAGAGAGAGAGACATTATAACAGACTGATAGAGAGACATTATAACAGACTGATAGAGAGACATTACAACAGACTGATAGAGAGAGAGACATTATAACAGACTGATAGAGAGACATTACAACAGACTGATAGAGAGAGAGACATTATAACAGACTGATAGAGAGAGACATTACAACAGACTGATAGAGAGACATTACAACAGACTGATAGAGAGACATTATAACAGACTGATAG
>NW_024608222.1:0-7500 GCF_018296145.1 Oncorhynchus tshawytscha | reverse complement strand
TTTACTACAACTACAACTATTAGTACTTTTAGTATTTTATTTTATTTATTTACTACAACTACAACTATTAGTACTTTTAGTATTTTATTTTATTTATTTACTACAACTACAACTATTAGTACTTTTAGTATTTTATTTTATTTATTAGTATTTTTATGTATTTTTGTGGATATGTGTCATTCCTTTCAATTCATTGTTAATTCTCATCCTCCTATTGACTCCCTCTCTCTCCTTCCCTACCCCTCTCTCTCCCCTCTCTCTCCCCTCCCTCTCTCTCCCCTCTCTCTCCCCATCCCTCTCTCTCCCCTCTCTCCCTCCCTCTCTCTCACCATTCCTATTGACTCCCTCTCCTCCCCTCCCTCTCTCTCCCTTCCGTACCCCCTCTCTCTCCCCTCCCTCTCTCTCCTTCCCCTATTCTCTCCCCTCTCTCTCCCCTCCCTCTCTCTCCCCCTCTCTCCCCTCCCTCTCTCACCATTCCTATTGACTCCCTCTCTCCCCTCCCTCTCTCTCCTTCCTACCCCTCTCTCTCCCCTCCCTCTCTCTCCTTCCGTACCCCTCTCTCTCCCCCTCCCTCTCTCTCCTTCTGTACCCCTCTCTCTCCCCTCCCTCTCTCTCCTTCTGTCCCCCTCTCTCTCCCCTCCCTCTCTCTCTCTCCTTCCGTACCCCCCTCTCTCCCCTCCCTCCCTCTCTCCTTCCATTACCCCACTCTCTCCCCTCCCTCTCTCTCCTTCCGCACCCCCTCCCTCTCTCTCTCCCCGTACCCCTCTTTCTCCCCTCCCTCTCTCTCCTGCCGTACCCCTCTCTCTCCCCTCCCTCTCTCTCCTTCCGTACCCTCTCTCTCCCCTCCCTACCCCCCTCTCCCCCCTCCCCTCCCTCTCTCCTTCCGTACCCCACTCTCTCCCCTCCTCCTCTCTCCTTCTGTACCCCTCTCTCTCCCTCCCCTCTCTCTCCTTCCGTACCCCTCTCTCTCCCCTCCCTCTCTCTCCTTCTGTCCCCCTCTCTCTCCCTCCCTCTCTCTCTCTCCTTCTGTCCCCCTCTCTCCCCTCCCTCCCTCTCTCTCCTTCCGTACCCCTCTCTCTCCCCTCCCTCTCTCTCCTTCCGTACCCCTCTCTCTCCCCTCCCTCTCTCTCCTTCCGTACCCTCTCTCTCCCCTCCCTCTCCCTTCCGTCTCTCTCCCCTCCCTCCCTCTCTCTCCTTCCGTACCCCCTCTCTCCCCTCCTCCTCTCTCCTTCTGTACCCCTCTCTCTCCCTCCCTCTCTCTCCTTCCGTACCCCTCTCTCTCCCCTCCCTCTCTCTCCTTCTGTCCCCCTCTCTCCCCTCCCTCTCTCTCCTTCTGTCCCCCTCTCTCCCCTCCCTCCCTCTCTCTCCTTCCGTACCTCACTCTCTCCCCTCCCTCTCTCTCTCCTTCCGTACCTCACTCTCTCCCCCCCTCTCTCTCCTTCCGTACCCCTCTCTCTCCTCCCTCTCTCTCCTTCCGTACCCCTCTCTCTCCCCTCCCTCTCTCTCCTTCCGTACCCCTCTCTCTCCCCTCCCTCTCTCTCCTTCCGTACCCCTCTCTCTCCCCTCCCTCTCTCTCCTTCCGTACCCCTCTCTCTCCCCTCCCTCTCTCTCTCTTCTGTACCCCTCTCTCTCCCCTCCCTCTCTCTCCTTCTGTCCCCCTCTCTCTCCCCTCCCCTCTCTCTCTCTCCTTCCGTACCCCACTCTCTCCCTCCCTCCCTCTCTCTCCTTCCGTACCCCACTCTCTCCCCTCCCTCTCTCTCCTTCCGTACCCCTCTCTCTCCCTCCCTCTCTCTCCTTCCGTACCTCTCTTTCTCCCTCCTCTCTCTCCTGCCGTACCCCTCTCTCTCCCTCCCTCTCTCTCCTTCCGTACCCTCTCTCTCCCTCTCCCTACCCCACTCTCTCCCCTCCCTCTCTCTCCTTCCGTGCCCCACTCTCTCCCCTCCCTCTCTCTCCTTCCGTACCCCTCTCTCTCCCCTCCCTCTCTCTCCTTCCGTACCCCTCTCTCTCCTTCTGTACCCCTCTCTCTCCCTCCCTCTCTCTCCTTCTGTACCCCTCTCTCTCCCCTCCCTCTCTCCTTCCGTACCCCTCTCTCTCCCCTCCCTCTCTCTCCTTCCGTATCCCACTCTCTCCCTCCCTCCCTCTCCTCCCTCCCTCTCTCTCCTTCCGTACCCTCTCTCCCCTCCCTCCCTCTCTCTCCTTCCGTACCCCACTCTCTCCCCTCCCCTCTCTCCTTCCGTACCCCTCTCTCTCCCCTCCCACTCTCTCCTTCCGTACCACTCTCTCTCCCTCCCTCTCTCTCCTTCCCCCCCACTCTCTCCCCTCCCTCTCTCTCTCCTTCCGTACCCCTCTCTCTCCCCTCCCTCCTCTCTCCTTCCGTACCCCTCTCTCTCCCCTCCCTCTCTCTCCTTCCATGCCCCTCTCTCTCCCCTCCCTCTCTCTCCTTCTGTACCCCTCTCTCTCCCTCCCTCTCTCTCCCTTCTGTCCCCCTCTCTCTCCCCTCCCTCTCTCTCTCTCCTTCCCCGTACCCCACTCTCTCCCCTCCCTCCCTCTCTCTCCTTCCGTACCCCACTCTCTCCCCTCCCTCTCTCTCCTTCCGCACCCCTCCCTCTCTCTCCTCCCGTACCCCTCTTTCTCCCCTCCCTCTCTCTCCTGCCGTACCCCTCTCTCTCCCCTCCCTCTCTCTCCTTCCGTACCCTCTCTCTCCCCTCCCCTACCCCACTCTCTCCCCCTCCCTCCCTCTCTCTCCTTCCATTACCCCCTCTCTCCCCTCCTCCTCTCTCCTTCTGTACCCCTCTCTCCCCCTCCCTCTCTCTCCTTCCGTGCCCCTCTCTCTCCCCTCCCCTCTCTCTCCTTCTGTCCCCCTCTCTCCCCTCCCTCTCTCTCTCCTTCTGTCCCCCTCTCTCCCTCCCTCCCTCTCTCTCCTTCTGTACCTCACTCTCCCCCTCCCTCTCTCTCCTTCCAGTACCCGCTCTCTCCCCTCCCTCTCTCTCCTTCCGTACCCTCTCTCTCCCCTCCCTACCCCTCTCTCTCCCCTCCCTCCCTCTCTCTCCTTCCCACCCCACTCTCTCCCCTCCTCCTCTCTCCTTCTGTACTCCTCTCTCTCCCCTCCCTCTCTCTCCTTCCATTACCCCTCTCTCTCCCTCCCTCTCTCTCCTTCTGTCCCCCTCTCCCCTCCCTCTCTCTCCTTCTGTCCCCCTCTCTCCCCTCCCTCTCTCTCCTTCCGTACCCCTGTCTCTCCCCTCCCTCTCTCTCCTTCCATACCCCTCTCTCTCCCCTCCCTCTCTCTCTCCTTCCCAGATACCCCTCTCTCTCCCCCTCCCTCTCTCTCCTTCCAGATGCCCCTCTCTCTCCCCTCCCTCTCTCTCCTTCCGTACCCCTCTCTCTCCCCTCCCTCTCTCTCCTTCTGTACCCCTCTCTCTCTCCCTCCCTCTCTCTCCTTCTGTCCCCCTCTCTCTCCCCTCCCTCTCTCTCTCTCCTTCCGTACCCCCTCTCTCCCCTCCCTCCCTCTCTCTCCTTCCGTACCCCACTCTCTCCCCTCCCTCTCTCTCCTTCCGCACCCCTCCCTCTCTCTCCTCCCGTACCCCTCTTTCTCCCCTCCCTCTCTCTCCTGCCGTACCCCTCTCTCTCCCCTCCCTCTCTCTCCTTCCGTACCCTCTCTCTCCCCTCCCTACCCCACTCTCTCCCCTCCCTCCCTCTCTCTCCTTCCGTGCCCCACTCTCTCCCCTCCTCTCTCTCCTTCTGTACCCCTCTCTCTCCCCCTCCCTCTCTCTCCTTCCGTACCCCTCTCTCTCCCCTCCCTCTCTCTCCTTCTGTCCCCCTCTCTCCCCTCCCTCTCTCTCTCTCCTTCTGTCCCCCTCTCTCCCCTCCCTCCCTCTCTCTCCTTCCGTACCCCTCTCTCTCCCCTCCCTCTCTCTCCTTCCCGTACCCCTCTCTCTCCCCTCCCTCTCTCTCCTTCCGTACCCTCTCTCTCCCCTCCCTACCCCACTCTCTCCCCTCCCTCCCTCTCTCTCCTTCCGTACCCCACTCTCTCCCCTCCTCCTCTCTCTCCTTCTGTACCCCTCTCTCTCCCTCCCTCTCTCTCCTTCCGTACCCCTCTCTCTCCCCTCCCTCTCTCTCCTTCTGTCCCCCTCTCTCCCTCCCTCTCTCTCCTTCTGTCCCCCTCTCTCCCCTCCCTCTCTCTCTCTTCCGTACCTCACTCTCTCCCCTCCCTCTCTCTCCCTTCCCTTCCTCCTCTCTCCCCTCCCTCTCTCCTTCCCCGTACCCCTCTCTCTCCCCTCCCTCTCTCTCCTTCAGTACCCCTCTCTCTCCACTCCCTCTCTCTCCTTCCGTACCCCTCTCTCTCCCCTCCCTCTCTCTCCTTCCGTACCCCTCTCTCTCCCCTCCCTCTCTCTCCTTCCGTACCCCTCTCTCTCCCCTCCTCTCTCTCCTTCTGTACCCCTCTCTCTCCCCTCCCTCTCTCTCCTTCTGTCCCCCTCTCTCTCTCCCCTCCCTCTCTCTCTCTCCTTCCGTACCCCACTCTCTCCCTCCCTCCCTCTCTCTCCTTCCGTACCCCCACTCTCTCCCCTCCCTCTCTCTCCTTCCGTACCCTCTCTCTCCCCCTCTCTCTCCTTCCTACCTCTCTTTCTCCCCTCCCTCTCTCTCCTGCCATACCCCTCTCTCTCCCTCCCTCTCTCTCCTTCCGTCCCTCTCTCTCCCTCCCCTACCCCACTCTCTCCCCTCCCTCTCTCTCCTTCCGTACCCCACTCTCTCCCCTCCCTCTCTCTCCTTCCAGTGCCCCTCTCTCTCCCCTCCCTCTCTCTCCTTCCGTCCCTCTCTCCTTCTGTACCCCTCTCTCTCCCTCCCTCTCTCTCCTTCTGTACCCCTCTCTCTCCCCTCCCTCTCTCTCCTTCCGTACCCCTCTCTCTCCCCTCCCTCTCTCTCCTTCCGTATCCTCTCTCTCCCTCCCTCCCTCTCCTCCCTCCCTCTCTCTCCTTCCGTACCCCACTCTCTCCCTCCCTCCCTCTCTCTCCTTCCGTACCCCACTCTCTCTCCCCTCCCCTCTCTCCTTCCGTACCCCTCTCTCTCCCCTCCCTCTCTCTCCTTCCGTACCTCTCTCTCCCCTCCCTCTCTCTCCTTCCGTACCCCTCTCTCTCCCCTCCCTCTCTCTCCTTCCGTACCCCTCTCTCTCCCCTCCCTCTCTCTCCTTCCGTGCCCCTCTCTCTCCCCTCCCTCTCTCTCCTTCCGTACCCTCTCTCTCCCCTCCCTCTCTCTCCTTCTGTACCCCTCTCTCTCCCCTCCCTCTCTCTCCTTCTGTCCCCCTCTCTCTCCCCTCCCTCTCTCTCTCTCCTTCCGTGCCCCAATCTCTCCCCTCCCTCCCTCTCTCTTCCTTCCCCTCTCCCCTCCCTCTCTCTCCTCCTTCTTTCGCCCCTCCCTCTCTCTCCTCCGTACCCCTCTTTCTCCCCTCCCTCCTCCCTCTCTCCTGCCCCTCCCTACCCCTCTCTCCCCCCCTCCCTCTCTCCTTCCGTACCCTCTCTCTCCCCTCCTACCCTCCCCCTCCCTCTCTCTCCCCTCTCTCTCCCCCTCCCTCTCTCTCCTTCCGTACCCCTCTCTCTCCCCTCCCTCTCTCTCCTTCTGTCCCCTCTCTCTCCCCTCCCTCTCTCTCCTTCTGTCCCCCTCTCTCCCCTCCCTCTCTCTCTCTCTTCTGTCCCCCTCTCTCCCCCCTCTCCTCTCTCTCTTCCTTCCTCTCTCCCCCTCCCTCTCTCTCCTTCCGTGCCCCTCTCTCTCCCCTCCCTACCCCTCTCTCCTCCCCTCCCTCTCTCTCCTTCCTACCCCACTCTCTCCCCTCTCTCCCCTCTCTCCTTCCGTACCCTCTCTCTCCCCTCCTCCTCTCTCCTTCTCCCCTCTCTCCCCTCCCTCTCTCCTTCTGTACCCCTCTCTCTCCCCTCCCTCTCTCTCCTTCTGTCCCCCTCTCTCCCCTCCCTCTCTCTCCTTCTGTCCCCCTCTCTCTCCCCTCCCTCTCTCTCCTTCCCGTCCCCTGTCTCTCCCCTCCCTCTCTCTCCTTCCCGTCCCCTCTCTCTCCCCTCCCTCTCTCTCCTTCCGTGCCCCTCTCTCTCCCCTCCCTCTCTCTCCTTCCGTACCCCTCTCTCTCCCCTCCCTCTCTCTCCTTCCGTACCCCTCTCTCTCCCCTCCCTCTCTCTCCTTCTGTCCCTCTCTCCCTCCCTCTCTCTCTTCTGTCCCCCTCCCCTCCCTCTCTCTCTCTCCTTCCAATACCCCCAATCTCTCCCTCCCTCCCTCTCTCCCTTCCGTACCCCACTCTCTCCCTCCTCTCTCTCCTTCCGCACCCCCTCCCTCTCTCTCCTCCCGTACCCCTCTTTCTCCCCTCCCTCTCTCCTGCCGTACCCCTCTCTCTCCCCCCCTCTCTCTCCTTCCGTACCCTCTCTCTCCCCTCCCTACCCCTCTCTCCCCTCCCTCCCTCTCTCTCCTTCCGTACCCCACTCTCTCCCCTCCTCCTCTCTCCTTCTGTACCCCTCTCTCTCCCCTCCCTCTCTCTCTCCTTCCGTACCCCTCTCTCTCCCTCCCTCTCTCTCCTTCTGTCCCCCTCTCTCCCCTCCCTCTCTCTCTCTCTCCTTCTGTCCCCCTCTCTCCCCTCCCTCCCTCTCTCTCCCTTCCGTACCCCTCTCTCTCCCCTCCCTCTCTCTCCTTCCGTGCCCCTCTCTCTCCCCTCCCTCTCTCTCCTTCCGTACCCTCTCTCTCCCCCTCCCTACCCCACTCTCTCCCCTCCCTCCCTCTCTCTCCTTCCAGTACCCCACTCTCTCCCCTCCTCCTCTCTCCTTCTGTACCCCTCTCTCTCCCTCCCTCTCTCTCTCTTCGTACCCCTCTCTCTCCCCTCCCTCTCTCTCCTTCTGTCCCCCTCTCTCCCCTCCCTCTCCTCCTTCTGTCCCCCTCTCTCCCCTCCCTTCCTCTCTCTCTCCCTCCCTCCCTCACTCCTTCCTCCCTCTCTCTCCTTCCGTACCTCTCTCTCCCTCCCTCTCTCTCCTTCCCCCTCTCTCTCCCCTCCCTCTCTCTCCTTCCATTACCCCTCTCTCTCCCCTCCCTCTCTCTCCTTCCGTACCCCTCTCTCTCCCCTCCCTCTCTCTCCTTCCGTACCCCTCTCTCTCCCCTCCCTCTCTCTCCTTCCATTACCCCTCTCTCTCCCTCCCTCTCTCTCCTTCTGTACCCCTCTCTCTCCCTCCCTCTCTCTCCTTCTGTCCCCCTCCTCTCTCCCCTCCCTCTCTCTCTCTCCTTCCGTACCCCACTCTCTCCCCTCCCTCCCTCTCTCTCTTCCGTACCCCACTCTCTCCCCTCCCTCTCTCTCCTTCCGTTTGCCCCTCTCTCTCCCTCCCTCTCTCTCCTTCCGTACCTCTCTTTCTCCCCTCCCTCTCTCTCCTGCCGTACCCCTCTCTCTCCCCTCCCTCTCTCTCCTTCCGTACCCTCTCTCTCTCCCCCTCCCTACCTCTCTCCCCTCCCTCTCTCTCCTTCCGT
>NW_024608221.1:47500-54061 GCF_018296145.1 Oncorhynchus tshawytscha | reverse complement strand
AGACTACAGTACTAGACTAATTAGACTACAGTACCAGACTAACTAGACTACAGTACTAGACTAACTAGACTACAGTACTAGACTACAGTACCAGACTAACTAGACTACAGTACCAGACTACAGTACTAGACTACAGTACCAGACTACAGTACTAGACTACAGTACCAGACTACAGTACTAGACTACAGTACCAGACTACAGTACTAGACTAACTAGACTACAGTACTAGACTACAGTACTAGACTACAGTACCAGACTAACTACAGTACTACAGTACTAGACTACAGTACCAGACTACAGTACAGTAGACTAACTAGACTACAGTACCAGACTAACTAGACTACAGTACCAGACTAACTAGACTACAGTACCAGACTACCAGACTACAGTACTAGACTACAGTACAGTACCAGACTACAGTACCACTACACTACAGTACCAGACTACAGTACCAGACTACAGTACCAGACTACAGTACCAGACTACAGTACCAGACTAGACTACAGTACTACAGTACAGACTACAGTACTAGACTACAGTACTAGACTAGACTACAGTACTAGACTACAGTACTAGACTACAGTACTAGACTAACTAGACAGTACTAGACTACTAGACTACAGTACTAGACTACAGTACTACAGACTACCAGACTAACTAGACTACAGTACCAGACTACAGTACCAGACTACAGTACCAGACTAACTAGACTACAGTACTAGACTAACTAGACTACAGTACCAGACTAACTAGACTACAGTACCAGACTAACTAGACTACAGTACCAGACTAACTAGACTACAGTACTAGACTACAGTACCAGACTAACTAGACTACAGTACTAGACTACAGTACCAGACTAACTAGACTACAGTACCAGACTACAGTACCAGACTACAGTACCAGACTACAGTACCAGACTACAGTACCAGACTAACTAGACTACAGTACTAGACTAACTAGACTACAGTACTAGACTAACTAGACTACAGTACTAGACTACAGTACTAGACTACAGTACTAGACTACAGTACTAGACTACTAGTACTAGACTACAGTACAGTAGACTAGACTACAGTACTAGACTACAGTACTAGACTAGACTACAGTACTAGACTACAGTACTACTACAGACTACAGACTACTAGACTACAGACTAACTAGACTACAGTACCAGACTACAGTACAGTACCAGACTAACTAGACTACAGTACTAGACTACAGTACTAGACTACAGTACCAGACTACAGTACTAGACTACAGTACTAGACTAACTAGACTACAGTACCAGACTACAGTACTAGACTACAGTACCAGACTACAGTACTAGACTACAGTACTAGACTACAGTACTAGACTACAGTACCAGACTACAGTACTAGACTAACTAGACTACAGTACCAGACTACAGTACTAGACTAACTAGACTACAGTACTAGACTACAGTACTAGACCAGACTAACTAGACTACAGTACTAGACTAACTAGACTACTACAGTACTAGACTACAGTACTAGACTACAGACTACTAGACTACAGTACTAGACTACAGTACTAGACTACAGTACTAGACTACAGTACTAGACTACAGTACTAGACTAGTACTAGACTACAGTACTAGACTACAGTACTAGACTAAGTACTAGACTACAGACTACAGTACTAGACTACAGTACTAGACTACTAGTACTAGACTAACTAGACTACAGTAGACTAGACTAGACTAGACTACAGTACTAGACTAACTACTACCAGACTACAGTACTAGACTACAGTACTAGACTACAGTACTAGACTACAGTACTAGACTACAGTACCAGACTACAGTACTAGACTACAGTACTAGACTACAGTACTAGACTAACTAGACTACAGTACTAGACTACAGTACCAGACTAACTAGACTACAGTACCAGACTAACTAGACTACAGTACTAGACTACAGTACTAGACCAACTAGACTACAGTACTAGACTAACTAGACTACAGTACTAGACTACAGTACTAGACTAACTAGACTACAGTACTAGACTACAGTACTAGACTAACTAGACTACAGTACTAGACTACAGTACTAGACTAACTAGACTACAGTACTAGACTACAGTACTAGACTAACTAGACTACAGTACTAGACTAACTAGACTACAGTACTAGACTACAGACTACTAGACTACAGTACTAACAGACTACAGTAGACTACAGTACTAGACTACAGACTACTACAGTACAGTACTAGACTAACTAGACTACAGTACTAGACTACAGTACTAGACTACAGTACTAGACTACAGTACTAGACACTACCAGACTACAGTACTAGACTACAGTACTAGACTAACTAGACTACAGTACTAGACTACAGACTACTAGACTACAGTAATAGACGAACTAGACTACAGTACTAGACTAACTAGACTACAGTTCTAGACTAACTAGACTACAGTACTAGACTACAGTACTAGACTAACTAGACTACAGTACCAGACTAACTAGACTACAGTACTAGACTACAGTAATAGACTAACTAGACTACAGTACTAGACTAACTAGACTACAGTTCTAGACTAACTAGACTACAGTACTAGACTACAGGACTAGACTACAGTAGACTAAGGTACTAGACTAACTAGACTACAGTACCAGACAACAGTACCAGACTAACTAGACTACAGTACCAGACTACAGTACCAGACTACAGTACTAGACTACAGTACTAGACTAACTAGACTACAGTACTAGACTACAGTAGTAGACTAGAGTACCAGACTAACTAGACTACAGTACTAGACTAACTAGACTACAGTACTAGACTACAGTACTAGACTACAGTAGTAGACTAGAGTACCAGACTAACTAGACTACAGTACTAGACTAACTAGACTACAGTACTAGACTACAGTACCAGACTACAGTACCAGACTACAGTACCGGACTAACTAGACTACAGTACCAGACTACAGTACTAGACTACAGTACCAGACTACAGTACTAGACTAACTAGACTACAGTAGTAGACTACAGTACTAGACTACAGTACCAGACTAACTCGACTACAGTACTAGACTACAGTACTAGACTACAGTACCAGACTACAGACTACAGTACTAGACTACAGTACAGACTACAGTACTAGACTACAGTACCAGACTACTAGTACTAGACTACAGTACTAGACTAACAGACTACAGACTACTAGACTACAGTACTAGACTACAGTACTAGACTAACTAGACTACAGTACAGACTACAGTACAGACTACAGTACTAGACTAGTACTAGACTACAGTACCAGACTACAGTACTAGACTAACAGTACTAGACTACAGTACTAGACTACAGTACTAGACTACAGTACTAGACTACAGACTACAGTACTAGACTACAGTACCAGACTAACTAGACTACAGTACTAGACTACAGACTACAGACTACTAGACTACAGTACCAGACTACAGTACTAGACTACAGTACTAGACTACAGTACCAGACTAACTAGACTACAGTACTAGACTACAGTACTAGACTACAGTACTAGACTACAGTACTAGACTACAGTACTAGACTACAGTACCAGACTAACTAGACTACAGTACTAGACTACAGTACTAGACTACAGTACAGTAGACTACAGTACTAGACTAACTAGACTACAGACTACAGTAGACTAACTAGACTACAGTACTAGACTACAGTACTAGACTACAGTACTAGACTACAGTACTAGACTAACTAGACTACAGACTACTAGACTACAGTACTAGACTAACTAGACTACAGTACTAGACTAACTAGACTACAGTACTAGACTACAGACTAACTAGACTACAGTACTAGACTACAGTACTAGACTACAGTACTAACTAGACTACAGTACTAGACTACAGACTAGACTACTAGACTACAGTACTAGACTACAGTACTAGACTACAGTACTAGACTAGACTACTAGACTAGTACTAACAGACTACAGTACCAGACTAACTAGACTACAGTACTAGACTACAGTACTAGACTACAGTAGTAGACTAGAGTACCAGACTAACTAGACTACAGTACTAGACTAACTAGACTACAGTACTAGACTACAGTACTAGACTACAGTACTAGACTACAGTACTAGACCAACTAGACTACAGTACTAGACTAACTAGACTACAGTGCTATACTAACTAGACTTCAGTACTAGACTACAGTACTAGACTACAGTACTAGACTACAGTACTAGACCAACTAGACTACAGTACTAGACTAACTAGACTACAGTGCTATACTAACTAGACTTCAGTACTAGACTACAGTACTAGACTACAGTACTAGACTACAGTACCAGACTACAGTACTAGACTAACTAGACTACAGTACTAGACTACAGTACTAGACTAACTAGACTACAGTACTAGACTACAGTACTAGACTACAGTACTAGACTAGACTACAGTACTAGACTAACTAGACTACAGACTACAGTACTAGACTAACTAGACAGTACTAGACTAGACTACAGTACTAGACTACAGTAATAGACTACAGTACTAGACTACAGTACTAGACTAACTAGACTACTACAGTAGTAACTAGACTACAGTTCTAGACTAACTAGACTACAGTACTAGACTACAGGACCAGACTAACTAGACTAAGGTACTAGACTAACTAGACTACAGTACCAGACTAACTAGACTACAGTACCAGACTAACTAGACTACAGTACCAGACTACAGTACCAGACTACAGTACTAGACTACAGTACCAGACTACAGTACTAGACTACAGTACCAGACTACAGTACTAGACTAACTAGACTACAGTACTAGACTACAGTACTAGACTACAGTACCAGACTACAGTACTAGACTACAGTACTAGACTACAGTACTAGACTACAGTACCAGACTAACTAGACTACAGTACTAGACTACAGTACTAGACTACAGTACTAGACTAACTAGACTACAGTACTAGACTACAGTACCAGACTAACTAGACAACAGTACCAGACTACAGTACCAGACTAACTAGACTACAGTACTAGACTACAGTACCAGACTACAGTACCAGACTAACTAGACTACAGTACTAGACTACAGTACCAGACTAACTAGACTACAGTACCAGACTACAGTACTAGACTACAGTACCAGACTACAGTACTAGACTAACTAGACTACAGTACTAGACTACAGTACTAGACTACAGTACTAGACTACAGTACCAGACTACAGTACTAGACTACAGTACTAGACTACAGTACTAGACTACAGTACTAGACTACAGTACTAGACTACAGTACTAGACTAACTAGACTACAGTACTAGACTACAGTACTAGACTACAGTACCAGACTAACTAGACAACAGTACCAGACTACAGTACCAGACTAACTAGACTACAGTACCAGACTAACTAGACTACAGTACTAGACTACAGTACTAGACCAACTAGACACAGTACTAGACTAACTAGACTACAGTACTAGACTACAGTACTAGACTAACTAGACTACAGTACTAGACTACAGTACTAGACTACAGTACTAGACCAACTAGACTACAGTACTAGACTAACTAGACTACAGTACTAGACTACAGTACTAGACTAACTAGACTACAGTACTAGACTAACTAGACTACAGTACTAGACTACAGTACTAGACTACAGTACCAGACTAACTAGACTACAGTACTAGACTACAGTAGTAGACTAGAGTACCAGACTAACTAGACTACAGTAATAGACTAACTAGACTACAGTACTAGACTACAGTACTAGACTACAGTACTAGACTAACTAGACTACAGTACCAGACTAACTAGACTACAGTGCTAGACTAACTAGACTACAGTACTAGACTACAGTACTAGACTACAGTACTAGACTAACTAGACTACAGTACTAGACTACAGTACTAGACTAACTAGACTACAGTACTAGACTAACTAGACTACAGTACTAGACTACAGTACTAGACTAACTAGACTACAGTACCAGACTAACTAGACTACAGTACTAGACTACAGTAATAGACTAACTAGACTACAGTACTAGACTAACTAGACTACAGTTCTAGCCTAACTAGACTACAGTACTAGACTACAGGACCAGACTAACTAGACTAAGGTACTAGACTAACTAGACTACAGTACCAGACAACAGTACCACACTAACTAGACTACAGTACCAGACTACAGTACCAGACTACAGTACTAGACTACAGTACTAGACTAACTAGACTACAGTACTAGACTACAGTACCAGACTAACTAGACTACAGTACCAGACTACAGTACTAGACTACAGTACCAGACTACAGTACCAGACTACCAGACTAACTAGACTACAGTACCAGACTACAGTACTAGACTACAGTACTAGACTAACTAGACTACAGTACTAGACTACAGTACTAGACTACAGTACTAGACTACAGTACCAGACTAACTCGACTACAGTACTAGACTACAGTACCAGACTAACTAGACTACAGTACTAGACTACAGTACTAGACTACAGTACTAGACTATAGTACTAGACTAGACTACAGTACTAGACTACAGTACA
>NW_024608221.1:25000-42500 GCF_018296145.1 Oncorhynchus tshawytscha | reverse complement strand
AGAGGAGAGGAGAGGAGAGGAGAGAGGAGAGGAGAGGAGAGGAGAGGAGAGGAGAGGAGAGGAGAGGAGAGGAGAGGAGAGGAGAGGAGAGGAGAGGAGAGGAGGGAGGAGGGGAGGGGGGAGGGGAGGGGGGGGAGGGAGGGAGAGGGGGAGAGGGAGGAGGGGGGGGAGAGGGGAGGGAGGGAGGGAGGAGGAGGGGAGAGGACGAGGAGAAGGGAGAGAGGGAGGAAAGGAGGAGGGAGAGAGAGGATAGGGAGGGGAGGGGGAGGAGGAAGAGAGACAATAGGTTAGGAGCCTCCTGGACTAGAGAGATTAGCTTAATCAGGTGTATTAGGAGCAAAACCCTGAACAGCCAGGAGGGTTGACCAGACCTGATGTAAGGAGGTCAGGGTTCACCATACCTGATGTAAGGAGGTCAGGGTTCACCATACCTGATGTAAGGAGGTCAGGGTTCACCAGACCTGATGTGAGGAGGTCAGGGTTCACCAGACCTGATGTAAGGAGGTCAGGGTTCACCAGACCAGCATGTGACAGATATAATTTGTTTGATTTAATTTGACCATTAATTGATTATTTATCAGTCTTATGGTAGAAGCTGTTGTTCGGAGAGCTCAATGGTGCAACGTTTTGAGGATCTCAGGGCCCGGTGCCAAATTCATTCAGCCTCCTGAGGGGGAAGAGGCGCTGCCGTTCCCTCTTCACGACTGTCCGGGTTTGTGTGGAACTTATTTAACTAGGCCTTTTTAGTAGTCCGTCATTGTAAATAAGAATTTGTTCTTATCTGACCTAGTGTCTGGCCATGCGGTCGTGAGTGAACATGGAGTACCGGAGGGGACTGAGCACGCACCCCTGAGGGGCCCCCGGGTTTAGGATAAGCATGGCAGATGTGTTGTTGCCTACACTACACCACCTGGGGGGGCGGCCCGTCAGGAAGTCCAGGATCCAGTTGCAGATGGAGGTGTTTAGTCCCAGGGTTTTTAGATTAGTGATTAGCTTTGAGGCCACTATGATGTTGAACGCAGAGCTGTAGTCAATGAACAGCATTCTCACATAGGTGTTCCTCTAGTCCAGGTGGGAAAGGGCAGAGTGGAGTGCAATACGGACTGCATCATCTGTGGATATGTTAGGGGGCGGTAAGCGAATTGGAGTGGATCTAGGATTTCTGGGATGATTTTGGTGGTGATGTGGTGTGTCAAAACTAGCCTTTCAAAGCACTTCATGGTGACAGGTGCTGCGGGACGGTAGACACACTGGGCTGTAGACATTTAGACGGGTTACCTTGGAGCTCTTGGGTACAGGGTGACAATGGTGGTCTAGATGTTACTGTGTTACCTACAACTGATCATCTACATCACCACACTGCATTATGGGTCTAGATGTTACCAACAACTGACCATCTACATCACCACACTGCATTATGGGTCTAGATGTTACTGTGTTACTACAACTGACCATCTACATCACCACACTGCATTATGGGTCTAGATGTTACTGTGTTACCTACAACTGACCATCTACATCACCACACTGCATTATGGGTCTAGATGTTACCTACAACTGACCATCTACATCACCACACTGCATTATGGGTCTAGATGTTCCCTACAACTGACCATCTACATCACCACACTGCATTATGGGTCTAGATGTTACCTACAACTGACCATCTACATCCCCACACTGCATTATGGGTCTAGATGTTACTGTGTTACTACAACTGACCACCTACATCACCACACTGCATTATGGGTCTAGATGTTACCTACAACTGACCATCTACATCACCACACTGCATTATGGGTCTAGATGTTACCTACAACTGACCATCTACATCACCACACTGCATTATGGGTCTAGATGTTACTGTGTTACTACAACTGACCATCTACATCACCACACTGCATTATGGGTCTAGATGTTCCCTACAACTGACCATCTACATCACCACACTGCATTATGGGTCTAGATGTTCCCTACAACTGATCATCTACATCACCACACTGCATTATGGGTCTAGATGTTACCTACAACTGACCATCTACATCCCCACACTGCATTATGGGTCTAGATGTTACCTACAACTGACCATCTACATCACCACACTGCATTATGGGTCTAGATGTTACTGTGTTACCTACAACTGACCATCTACATCACCACACTGCATTATGGGTCTAGATGTTACTGTGTTACCTACAACTGACCATCTACATCACCACACTGCATTATGGGTCTAGATGTTACTGTGTTACTACAACTGACCATCTACATCACCACACTGCATTATGGGTCTAGATGTTACTGTGTTACTACAACTGACCATCTACATCACCACACTGCATTATGGGTCTAGATGTTACCTACAACTGATCATCTACATCACCACACTGCATTATGGGTCTAGATGTTACTGTGTTACCTACAACTGACCATCTACATCACTACACTGCATTATGGGTCTAGATGTTACTGTGTTACCTACAACTGACCATCTACATCACTACACTGCATTATGGGTCTAGATGTTTCTGCGTAGCTACATTTGACCATCTATCACAAAATCTAGGTAACACCGTAACATCTAGACCCATAATGCAGTGTGGTGATGTAGATGGTCAGTTGTAGTAACACAGTAACATCTAAACCCATAATGCAGTGTGGTGATGTAGATGGTCAGTTGTAGGTAACACAGTAACATCTAGACCCATAATGCAGTGTGGTGATGTAGATGGTCAGTTGTTGACATCCACATCAAAATGAGTCCCAGACGGCACCCTTTTCCCTACATAGAGGCCACTGGGGATGTATTCATTAGTGCACACCGTAGCTAAATGTTTTTGCAACATAAACAATTGTTTGTTATTGGAAAAGTGCAGGTAAATCCATCCCAGTTTGGGTCCAGTGTTTTTTTGTCAGTTTTAGGTGTCAAATGAATATGACCGCGGTTCTTTATCCAACAGAAAGAAGATGAGATGTACACTAGCGGACATTCTAACAGGCAGCGTTACTACAGATGTCAGATCTTCATTTGATCGCCCTGTTTGCAGGAGATCTGGAGGACATTTTAAACATGTAGTTGTGTGGAATATTAAAAAGGCTTCTGAAGTGTGGAATTTCACACTTGATTGTACCCCTGTATCAACCACCTACAAAAAAATATATAAATTAAATTCAATCCACATAATAATTCCCATTTCCTGTTGCTGCAGGATTATTTTCCTGCTGTGAGAAACTGGCTCAAATTAAGCTCCTGTACTTGTTCTACTATGTTAAAACAAGCTGATGATGGTACAACACTGCCCCCATGTGGACAGAACAGTCATTTCTACATTCAAGTTTTAATGTCAAAATGCACAAGTACAGTGAAATGCTTTTCTTTCAAACTCAAAACTCAACAAATAATGTTTGTTTCCAACATTAGGGCTGTTTTCCTTAATAAAGAAGTTACTAGCAAGTATTGAGATACTGGAGATGAAAGGAGATGATTTTGGACTTCAGAAAACTGCAGAGGGAGCACTCCCCACATCGACGGGACAGCAGTGGAGAAAGTGGAAAGCTTCAAGTTCCTCGGCGTACACAAGCTGGAATGGTTCACCCACACAGACAGTGTGGTGAAGAAGGCGCAACAGCGCCTCTTCAACCTCAGGAGACTGAAGAAATTGGGCTTGGCACCTAAAACCCTCACAAACTTTTACAGATGCACAATTGAGAGCATCCTGTCGGGCTGTACCACAGCCTGGTATGGCAACTGCACCGCCCTCAACCACAAGGCTCTCCAGAGGGTAGTGAGGTCTGCACAACGCATCATCGGGGGAAAACTACCTGCCTTCCTGCCTGCCTATGCCGTTCTGTACCATCACTCATTCATACCTTTATGTACATATTCTTATTCATTCCTTTACACTTGTGTGTATAAGGTAGTAGTTGTGGAATTGTTAGGTTAGATTACTCGTTGGGTTATTACTGCATTGTCGGAACTAGAAGCACAAGAATTGTGCTACACTCGCATTAACATCTGCTAACCATGTGTATGTGACAAATAACATTTGATTTGATCACTAGCACATAGAGGTTGCTGCCTATATACACAGATTTGAATTCACTGGCCACTTTAATAATGTAATAAGATAATGTTTACATACCCTACATTACTCATCTCATATGTATATACTGTATTCTACACTATTCTACTGTATCTTAGTCTATGCATTACTCATCTCATATGTACATACTGTATTCTACACTATTCTACTGTATCTTAGTCTATGCTGCTCAGACTTTGCTATTCCACATATTTATATATTCTAAATTCCATTCCTTTACTTAGATTTGTGATTATTGTTGTGAAATTGTTAGATATTACTGCACTGTCGGAGTTAGAAATACAAGCATTTCGCTACACTCGCATTAACATCTGCTAACCATGTGTATGTGACCAATAACATGTGATTTGATGTACATCTTGGTCTGACCTGCAGTGTTGTATTTTCACCACTAGATGGAGACACACTACACAGTCTGATGATCTGATCCTACAGCAGCATTCTCAGGTTAGGGCCCTGCTCAACACATCTACCTTCCATCCTTCCCTGTTCAAACACCATCCTTCCTTCCTTCTTTCACTATTCAAACACCTTTACCATCCTTCCTTCCCTGTTCAAACACCTTCACCATCCTTCCTTCCCTGTTCAAGCACCTTTACCATCCTTCCTTCACTATTCAAACACCTTCACCATCCTTCCTTCTTTCACTATTCAAACACCTTTACCATCCTTCCTTCTTTCACTATTCAAACACCTTTACCATCCTTCCTTCTTTCACTATTCAAACACCTTTACCATCCATCCTTCCTTCCCTGTTCAAACATCTTTACCATCCTTCCTTCCTTCCCTGTTCAAACACCTTTACCATCCTTCCTTCACTATTCAAACACCTTCACCATCCTTCCTTCTTTCACTATTCAAACACCTTTACCATCCTTCCTTCTTTCACTATTCAAACACCTTTACCATCCTTCCTTCTTTCACTATTCAAACACCTTCACCATCCTTCCTTCCTTCCCTGTTCAAACACCTTTACCATCCTTCCTTCCTTCCTTCACTGTTCAAACACCTTCACCATCCTTCCTTCCTTCCCTGTTCAAACACCTTTACCATCCATCCTTCCTTCCCTGTTCAAACACCTTTACCATCCTTCCTTCCTTCCCTGTTCAAACACCTTTACCATCCTTCCTTCTTTCACTATTCAAACACCATTACCATCCTTCCTTCCTTCCCTGTTCAAACACCTTCACCATCCTTCCTTCCTTCCCTATTCAAACACCTTCACCATCCTTCCTTCCTTCACTATTCAAACACCTTTACCCTTCTTTCACTATTCAAACACCTTTACCATCCTTCCTTCCTTCACTATTCAAACACTTTCACCATCCTTCATTCCTTGCTTCCCTATTCAAACACCTTCACCATCCTTCCTTCCTTCCCTGTTGAAACACCTTTACCATCCTTCCTTCCTTCCTTCACTATTCAAACACCTTTACCATCCTTCCTTCCTTCCCTATTCAAACACCTTCACCATCCTTCCTTCCTTCCCTGTTGAAACACCTTTACCATCCTTCCTTCCTTCCTTCCCTGTTCAAACACCTTTACCATCCTTCCTTCCTATTCAAACACCTTTACCATCCTTCCTTCACTATTCAAACACCTTTACCATCCTTCCTTCACTATTCAAACACCTTTACCATCCTTCCTTCCCTGTTCAAACACCTTTACCATCCTTCTTCTTTCAAACACCTTTACCATGTTCAAACACCTTTACCATCCTTCCTTCCTATTCAAACACCTTTACCATCCTTCCTTCACTATTCAAACACCTTCCTTCCTTCACTATTCAAACACCTTCACCATCCTTCCTTCCTTCCCTGTTCAAACACCTTCACCATCCTTCCTTCCTTCCCTGTTCAAACACCTTTACCATCCTTCCTTCACCTTCCCTTCCTTCCTTCAAACACCTTTACCATCCTTCCTTCCCTGTTCAAACACCATTACCATCCTTCCTTCCTTCCCTGTTCAAACACCTTCACCATCCTTCCTTCCCTGTTCAAACACCTTTACCTCCTTCCTTCTTTCACTATTCAAACACCTTTACCATCCTTCTCACATCCATTCAAACACCTTTACCATCCTTCCTTCCTTCCCTGTTCAAACACCTTCACCATCCTTCCTTCCCTGTTCAAACACCTTCACCATCCTTCCTTCCTTCCCTGTTCAAACACCTTCACCATCCTTCCTTCCTTCCCTTTTCAAACACCTTTACCATCCTTCCTTCCTTCCCTGTTCAAACACCTTCACCATCCTTCCTTCCCCCTGTTCAAACACCTTTACCATCCTTCCTTCCCTGTTTCAAACACCTTTACCATCCTTCCTTCCCTGTTCAAACACCTTTACCATCCTTCCTTCACTTTCAAACACCTTTTCAATTCAAACACCTTCACCATCCTTCCTTCCTTCCTTCTTTCACTGTTCAAACACCTTTAGGTCTTCCTTCACATTCAAACAGAATCCTTCCTTCACTAAAACACCTTTACCATCCTTCCTTCCATTCAAACACCTTTACCATCCTTCCTTCACTATTCAAACACCTTCACCATCCTTCCTTCCTTCCCTGTTGAAACACTTTCCTTTCCTTCCCTGTTCAAACACCTTCACCATCCTTCCTTCCTTCCAATTCAAACACCTTTACAATCCTTCCTTCCCTGTTCAAACACCTTTATCCTTCCTTCCTTCACTTTTCAAACACCTTTACCATCCTTCCTTCCTGTCTTTATCCTTCCCTGTTCATACACCTTGACCCATCCATTTTCCTCTTCCCTGTTCAAACACCTTCACCTTCCTCCTTCCTGTCAAACACCTTCACCATCCTTCCTTCCTTCCCTGTTCAAACACCTTCACCATCCTTCCTTCCTTGTTCAAACACCTTTACCATCCTTCCTTCCCTGTTCAAACACCTTCACCATCCTTCCTTCTTTCCCTGTTCAAACACCTTCACGATCCTTCCTTCCCTGTTCAAACACTTTCACCATCCTTCCTTCCCTGTTCAAACACCTTCACCATCCTTCCTTCCTTCCCTGTTCAAACACCTTCACCATCCTTTTCCCTGTTCAAACACCTTCACCATCCTTCCTTCTTTCCCTGTTCAAACACCTTCACCATCCATTTCCCTGTTCAAACACCTTCTAAACACCTTCATCTTCCTTCCCTGTTCTTTATCTCCTTCCCTGTTCAAATATCCTTCCTTCCTTCCCTGTTCAAACACCTTCACCATCCTTCCCTCCCTGTTCAAACACCTTCACCATCCTTCCTTCTTTCCTGTTCAAACACCTTCACCATCCTTCCTTCCCTGTTCAAACACCTTTACCATCCTTCCTTCCCTGTTCAAACACCTTTACCATCCTTCCTTCCCTGTTCAAACACCTTTACCATCCTTCCTTCCCTGTTCAAACACCTTCACCATCCTTCCTTCAAGTTATTATGAGAAACAAGGTCTGGTCCAACAGAAACAAGGCCTTCATCTCCATGTGACCGTCTGGTCCAATAGAAACAAGGCCTTCATCTCCATCTGACCGTCTGGTCCAATAGAAATATATGTCCCTGTCTTTATCTAGAATATCTATCGCTGTCTTTATCTAGAATATCTGTCCCTGTCTTTATCTAGAATATCTGACCCTGTCTTAATCTAGAATATCTGACCCTGTCTTTATCTAGAATATCTTTATCTAGAATATCTGTCCCTGTCTTTATCTAGAATATCTGACCCTGTCTTTATCTAGAATATCTGACCCTGTCTTTATCTAGAATATCTTTATCTAGAATATCCCCTGTCTTTATCTAGAATATCTTTATCTAGAATATCTGTCCCTGTCTTTATCTAGAATATCTGTCCATGTCTTTATCTAGAATATATGTATCTGTCCCCGTCTTTATCTAGAATATATGTCCCTGTCTTTATCTAGAATATCTGTCCCTGTCTTTATCTAGAATATCTTTATCTAGAATATATGTCCCTGTCTTTATCTAGAATATCTGTCCCTGTCTTTATCTAGAATATCTTTATCTAGAATATCTGTCCCTGTCTATATCTAGAATATCTGCCCCTGTCTTTATCTAGAATATCTTTATCTAGAATATCTGTCCCTGTCTTTATCTAGAATATCTTTATCTAGAATATCTGTCCCTGTCTTTATCTAGAATATCTTTATCTAGAATATCTGTCCCTGTCTATTTCTATAATATCTGCCCCTGTCTTTGTCTAGAATATCTTTATCTAGAATATCTTTATCTAGAATATCTGCCCGTCTTTATCTAGAATATTTTTATCTAGAATATCTGCCCGTCTTTATCTAGAATATCTGTCCCTGTCTTTATCTAGAATATCTGTCCCTGTCTTTATCTAGAACATCTTTATCTAGAATATCTGTCCCTGTCTTTATCTAGAATATCTTTATCTAGAATATCTGTCCCTGTCTTTATCTAGAATATCTTTATCTAGAATATCTGTCCCTGTCTATTTCTATAATATCTGCCCCTGTCTTTGTCTAGAATATCTTTATCTAGAATATTTATCTAGAATATCTGCCCGTCTTTATCTAGAATATTTTTATCTAGAATATCTGCCTGTCTTTATCTAGAATATCTGTTGTCTTTATCTAGAATATCTGTCCCTGTCTTTATCTAGAACATCTTTATCTAGAATATCTGTCCCTGTCTTTATCTAGAATATCTTTATCTAGAATATCTGTCCTGTCTTTATCTAGAATATCTGCCCCTGTCTTTATCTAGAATATCTTTATCTAGAATATCTGTCCCTGTCTTTATCTAGAATATCTTTATCTAGAATATCTGTCCCTGTCTTTATCTAGAATATCTTTATCTGAATATCTGTCCCTGTCTTTCTATAATATCTGCCCCTGTCTTTGTCTAGAATATCTTTATCTAGAATATCTTTATCTAGAATATCTGTCCCTTTATCTAGAATATTTTTATCTAGAATATCTGCCCGTCTTTATCTAGAATATCTGTCCCTGTCTTTATCTAGAATATCTGTCCCTGTCTTTATCTAGATATATGTCTTCTTTATCTAGAATATCTGATGTCTTTATCTAGAATATCTGTCCCTGTCTTTATCTAGAATATCTGTCCATGTCTTTATCTAGAACATCTGTCCCTGTCTTTATCTAGAATATCTTTATCTAGAATATCTGTCCCTGTCTTTATCTAGAATATCTTTATCTAGAATATCTGTCCCTGTCTATATCTAGAATATCTGCCCCTGTCTTTATCTAGAATATCTGTCCCTGTCTTTATCTAGAATATCTGTCCCTGTCTTTATCTAGAATATCTGTCCCTGTCTTTATCTAAAATATCTGTCCATGTCTTTATCTAGAATATCTGCCCTGTCTTTATCTAAAATATCTTTATCTAGAATATCTTTATCTAGAATATCTTTATCTAGAATATCTTTATCTAGAATATCTGTCCCTGTCTTTATCTAGAATATCTTTATCTAGAATATCTGTCCCTGTCTTTATCTAGAATATCTGTCCCTGTCTTTATCTAGAATATCTGACCCTGTCTTTATCTAGAATATCTTTATCTAGAATATCTGTCCCTGTCTTTATCTAGAATATCTTTGTCTTTATCTAGAATATCTGTCCCTGTCTTTATCTAGAATATCTTTATCTAGAATATCTGTCCCTGTCTTTATCTAGAATATCTTTATCTAGAATATCTGTCCCTGTCTTTATCTAGAATATCTGTCCCTGTCTTTATCTAGAATATCTGTCCCTGTCTTTATCTAGAATATCTGTCCATGTCTTTATCTAGAACATCTGTCCCTGTCTTTATCTAGAATATCTTTATCTAGAATATCTGTCCCTGTCTTTATCTAGAATATCTTTATCTAGAATATCTGTCCCTGTCTATATCTAGAATATCTGCCCCTGTCTTTATCTAGAATATCTTTATCTAGAATATCTGTCCCTGTCTTTATCTAGAATATCTTTATCTAGAATATCTGCCCTGTCTTTATCTAGAATATCTTTATCTAGAATATCTGTCCCTGTCTTTATCTAGAATATCTGTCCCTGTCTTTATCTAGAATATCTTTATCTAGAATATCTGCCCGTCTTTATCTAGAATATCTGTCCTTGTCTTTATCTAGAATATCTTTATCTAGAATATCTTGATCTAGAATATCTGTCCCTGTCTGTATCTAGAATATCTGTCCCTGTCTTTATCTAGAATATCTGTCCCTGTCTTTATCTAGAATATCTTTATCTAGAATATCTATCGCTGTCTTTATCTAGAATATATGTCCCTGTCTTTATCTAGAATATCTGTCCCTGTCTTTATCTAGAATATCTGTCCCTGTCTTTATCTAGAATATCTGTCCCTGTCTTTATCTAGAATATCTGTCCCTGTCTTTATCTAGAATATCTTTATCTAGAATATCTGTCCCTGTCTTTATCTAGAATATCTTTATCTAGAATATCTGTCCCTGTCTATTTCTATAATATCTGCCCCTGTCTTTGTCTAGAATATCTTTATCTAGAATAACTTTATCTAGAATATCTGCCCGTCTTTATCTAGAATATTTTTATCTAGAATATCTGCCCGTCTTTATCTAGAATATCTGTCCCTGTCTTTATCTAGAATATCTGTCCCTGTCTTTATCTAGAACATCTTTATCTAGAATATCTGTCCCTGTCTTTATCTAGAATATCTGTCCCTGTCTTTATCTAGAATATCTTTATCTAGAATATCTGTCCCTTCTATTTCTATAATATCTGCCCTGTCTTTGTCTAGAATATCTTTATCTAGAATATCTTTATCTAGAATATCTGCCCTGTCTTTATCTAGAATATTTTTATCTAGAATATCTGTCCCTGTCTTTATCTAGAATATCTGTCCCTGTCTTTATCTAGAATATCTGTCCCTGTCTTTATCTAGAATATCTTTATCTAGAATATCTGTCCCTGTCTTTATCTAGAATATCTGTCCCTGTCTTTATCTAGAATATCTGTCCATGTCTTTATCTAGGATATATGTCCCTGTCTTTATCTAGAATATCTGACCCTGTCTTTATCTAGAATATCTGACCCTGTCTTTATCTAGAATATCTTTATCTAGAATATCTGTCCCTGTCTTTATCTAGAATATCTTTCTTTATCTAGAATATCTGTCCCTGTCTTTATCTAGAATATCTTTATCTAGAATATCTGTCCCTGTCTTTATCTAGAATATCTGTCTAGAATATCTGTCCCTGTCTTTATCTAGAATTTATCTAGAATATCTGTCCCTGTCTTTATCTAAAATATCTTTATCTAGAATATCTGTCCATGTCTTTATCTAGAATATCTGTCCCTGTCTTTATCAAGAATATCTGTCCCTGTCTTTATCTAAAATATCTGTCCATGTCTTTATCGAGAATATCTGACCGAGACTTTATCTAGAATATCTTTATCTAGAATATCTGTCCCTGTCTTTATCTAGAATATCTGTCCCTGTCTTTATCTAGAATATCTATCGCTGTCTTTATCTAGAATATCTGTCCCTGTCTTTATCTAGAATATCTGACCCTGTCTTAATCTAGAATATCTGTCCCTGTCTTTATCTAGAATATCTTTATCTAGAATATCCCCTGTCTTTATCTAGAATATCTTTATCTAGAATATCTGTCCCTGTCTTTATCTAGAATATCTGTCCCTGTCTTTATCTAAAATATCTGTCCATGTCTTTATCTAGAATATCTGCCCTGTCTTTATCTAAAATATCTTTATCTAGAATATCTTTATCTAGAATATCTTTATCTAGAATATCTTTATCTAGAATATCTGTCCCTGTCTTTATCTAGAATATCTTTATCTAGAATATCTGTCCCTGTCTATATCTAGAATATCTGCCCCTGTCTTTATCTAGAATATCTTTATCTAGAATAGCTGTCCCCGTCTTTATCTAGAATATCTGTCCCTGTCTTTATCTAGAATATCTTTATCTAGAATATCTGCCCGTCTTTATCTAGAATATCTGTCCTTGTCTTTATCTAGAATATCTTTATCTAGAATATCTTGATCTAGGATATCTGTCTTTGTATCTAGAATATCTGTCCCTGTCTTTATCTAGAATATCTGTCCCTGTCTTTATCTAGAATATCTGTCCCTGTCTTTATCTAGAATATCTTTATCTAGAATATCTTTATCTACAATATCTGTCCCTGTCTTTATCTAGAATATCTTTATCTAGAATATCTATCGCTGTCTTTATCTAGAATATATGTCCCTGTCTTTATCTAGAATATCTGTCCCTGTCTTTATCTAGAATATCTGTCCCTGTCTTTATCTAGAATATCTATCGCTGTCTTTATCTAGAATATATGTCCCTGTCTTTATCTAGAATATCTGTCCGTCTTTATCTTATCTGTCCCTGTCTTTATCTAGAATATCTATTGCTGTCTTTATCTAGAATATCTGTCCTTTATCTGTCTTGTCTTTATCTAGAATATCTTTATCTAGAATCTGTCCCTGTCTTTATCTAGAATATCTGTCCCTGTCTTTATCTAGAATATCTTTATCTAGAATATCTGTCCCTGTCTTTATCTAGAATATCTGTCCCTGTCTTTATCTAGAATATCTATCGCTGTCTTTATCTAGAATATCTGTCCCTGTCTTTATCTAGAATATCTGACCCTGTCTTAATCTAGAATATCTGACCCTGTCTTTATCTAGAATATCTTTATCTAGAATATCTGTCCCTGTCTTTATCTAGAATATCTGACCCTGTCTTTATCTAGAATATCTTTATCTAGAATATCTGTCCCTGTCTTTATCTAGAATATCTTTATCTAGAATATCTGTCCCTGTCTTTATCTAGAATATCTGTCCATGTCTTTATCTAGAATATATGTCCCCGTCTTTATCTAGAATATATGTCCCTGTCTTTATCTAGAATATCTGTCCCTGTCTTTATCTAGAATATCTTTATCTAGAATATATGTCCCTGTCTTTATCTAGAATATCTGTCCCTGTCTTTATCTAGAATATCTTTATCTAGAATATCTGTCCCTGTCTTTATCTAGAATATCTTTATCTAGAATATCTGTCCCTGTCTATTTCTATAATATCTGCCCCTGTCTTTGTCTAGAATATCTTTATCTAGAATAACTTTATCTAGAATATCTGCCCGTCTTTATCTAGAATATTTTTATCTAGAATATCTGCCCGTCTTTATCTAGAATATCTGTCCCTGTCTTTATCTAGAACATCTTTATCTAGAATATCTGTCCCTGTCTTTATCTAGAATATCTTTATCTAGAATATCTGTCCCTGTCTATATCTAGAATATCTGCCCCTGTCTTTCTCTAGAATATCTTTATCTAGAATATCTGTCCCTGTCTTTATCTAGAATATCTTTATCTAGAATATCTGTCCCTGTCTTTATCTAGAATATCTTTATCTAGAATATCTGTCCCTGTCTATTTCTATAATATCTGCCCCTGTCTTTGTCTAGAATATCTTTATCTAGAATATCTTTATCTAGAATATCTGCCCGTCTTTATCTAGAATATTTTTATCTAGAATATCTGCCCGTCTTTATCTAGAATATCTGTCCCTGTCTTTATCTAGAATATCTGTCCCTGTCTTTATCTAGAACATCTTTATCTAGAATATCTGTCCCTGTCTTTATCTAGAATATCTGTCCCTGTCTTTATCTAGAATATCTATCGCTGTCTTTATCTAGGATATATGTCCCTGTCTTTATCTAGAATATCTGTCCCTGTCTTTATCTAGAATATCTGACCCTGTCTTTATCTAGAATATCTGTCCCTGTCTTTATCTAGAATATCTTTATCTAGAATATCTGACCCTGTCTTTATCTAGAATATCTGTCCCTGTCTTTATCTAGAATATCTGTCCATGTCTTCATCTAGAATATCTGTCCCTGTCTTTATCAAGAATATCTGTCCCTGTCTTTATCTAAAATATCTGTCCATGTCTTTATCGAGAATATCTGACCGAGACTTTATCTAGAATATCTTTATCTAGAATATCTGTCCCTGTCTTTATCTAGAATATCTGTCCCTGTCTTTATCTAGAATATCTGTCCATGTCTTCATCTAGAATATCTGTCCATGTCTTCATCTAGAATATCTGTCCATGTCTTTATCTAGAATATCTGTCCCTGTCTTTATCTAGAATATCTGACCCTGTCTTTATCTAGAATATCTTTATCTAGAATATCTGTCCCTGTCTTTATCTAGAATATCTGACCCTGTCTTTATCTAGAATATCTGTCCCTGTCTTTATCTAGAATATCTTTATCTAGAATATCTGTCCCTGTCTTTATCTAGAATATCTGTCCATGTCTTTATCTAGAATATCTGTCCATGTCTTTATCTAGAATATCTGCCCTGTCTTTATCTAAAATATCTGTCCATGTCTTCATCTAGAATATCTTTATCTAGAATATATGTCCCCGTCTTTATCTAGAATATATGTCCCTGTCTTTATCTAGAATATCTGTCCCTGTCTTTATCTAGAATATCTTTATCTAGAATATATGTCCCTGTCTTTATCTAGAATATCTGTCCCTGTCTTTATCTAGAATATCTTTATCTAGAATATCTGTCCCTGTCTTTATCTAGAATATCTGTCCCTGTCTTTATCTAGAATATCTGCCCCTGTCTTTATCTAGAATATCTTTATCTAGAATATCTGTCCCTGTCTTTATCTAGAATATCTTTATCTAGAATATCTGTCCCTGTCTTTATCTAGAATATCTTTATCTAGAATATCTGTCCCTGTCTATTTCTATAATATCTGCCCCTGTCTTTGTCTAGAATATCTTTATCTAGAATAACTTTATCTAGAATATCTGCCCGTCTTTATCTAGAATATTTTTATCTAGAATATCTGCCCGTCTTTATCTAGAATATCTGTCCCTGTCTTTATCTAGAACATCTTTATCTAGAATATCTGTCCCTGTCTTTATCTAGAATATCTTTATCTAGAATATCTGTCCCTGTCTATATCTAGAATATCTGCCCCTGTCTTTCTCTAGAATATCTTTATCTAGAATATCTGTCCCTGTCTTTATCTAGAATATCTTTATCTAGAATATCTGTCCCTGTCTTTATCTAGAATATCTTTATCTAGAATATCTGTCCGTCTTTATCTAGAATATCTGTCCCTGTCTTTATCTAGAATATCTGTCCCTGTCTTTATCTAAAATATCTTTATCTAGAATATCTGTCCATGTCTTTATCTAGAATATCTGTCCCTGTCTTTATCAAGAATATCTGTCCCTGTCTTTATCTAGGATATATGTCCCTGTCTTTATCTAGAATATCTGACCCTGTCTTTATCTAGAATATCTGACCCTGTCTTTATCTAGAATATCTTTATCTAGAATATCTGTCCCTGTCTTTATCTAGAATATCTGACCCTGTCTTTATCTAGAATATCTGTCCCTGTCTTTATCTAGAATATCTTTATCTAGAATATCTGTCCCTGTCTTTATCTAGAATATCTGACCCTGTCTTTATCTAGAATATCTTTATCTAGAATATCTGTCCCTGTCTTTATCTAGAATATCTGTCCCTGTCTTTATCTAGAATATCTGTCCATATCTTTATCTAGAATATCTGTCCCTGTCTTTATCAAGAATATCTGTCCCTGTCTTTATCTAAAATATCTGTCCATGTCTTTATCGAGAATATCTGACCGAGACTTTATCTAGAATATCTTTATCTAGAATATCTGTCCCTGTCTTTATCTAGAATATCTGTCCATGTCTTCATCTAGAATATCTGTCCCTGTCTTTATCAAGAATATCTGTCCCTGTCTTTATCTAAAATATCTGTCCATGTCTTTATCGAGAATATCTGACCGAGACTTTATCTAGAATATCTTTATCTAGAATATCTGTCCCTGTCTTTATCTAGAATATCTTTATCTAGAATATCTGTCCGTCTTTATCTAGAATATCTGTCCCTGTCTTTATCTAGAATATCTGTCCCTGTCTTTATCTAAAATATCTTTATCTAGAATATCTTTATCTAGAATATCTGACCCTGTCTTTATCTAGAATATCTGTCCCTGTCTTTATCTAGAATATCTTTATCTAGAATATCTGTCCCTGTCTATATCTAGAATATCTGCCCTGTCTTTATCTAGAATATCTGTCCCTGTCTTTATCTAGAATATCTGCCCGTCTTTATCTAGAATATCTTTATCTAGAATAGCTGTCCCCGTCTTTATCTAGAATATCTGCCCCTGTCTTTATCTAGAATATCTGCCCGTCTTTATCTAGACTATCTTTATCTAGAATATCTGCCCGTCTTTATCTAGAATATCTGTCCTTGTCATTATCTAGAATATCTTTATCTAGAATATCTTTATCTAGAATATCTGTCCCTGTCTATTTCTATAATATCTGCCCCTGTCTTTGTCTAGAATATCTTTATCTAGAATAACTTTATCTAGAATATCTGCCCGTCTTTATCTAGAATATTTTTATCTAGAATATCTGCCCGTCTTTATCTAGAATATCTGTCCCTGTCTTTATCTAGAATATCTGTCCCTGTCTTTATCTAGAACATCTTTATCTAGAATATCTGTCCCTGTCTTTATCTAGAATATCTTTATCTAGAATATCTGTCCCTGTCTATATCTAGAATATCTGCCCTGTCTTTCTCTAGAATATCTTTATCTAGAATATCTGTCCCTGTCTTTATCTAGAATATCTTTATCTAGAATATCTGTCCCTGTCTTTATCTAGAATATCTTTATCTAGAATATCTGTCCGTCTTTATCTAGAATATCTGTCCCTGTCTTTATCTAGAATATCTGTCCCTGTCTTTATCTAAAATATCTTTATCTAGAATATCTGTCCATGTCTTTATCTAGAATATCTGTCCCTGTCTTTATCAAGAATATCTGTCCCTGTCTTTATCTAAAATATCTGTCCATGTCTTTATCGAGAATATCTGACCGAGTCTTTATCTAGAATATCTGACCCTGTCTTTATCTAGAATATCTTTATCTAGAATATCTGTCCCTGTCTTTATCTAGAATATCTGACCCTGTCTTTATCTAGAATATCTGTCCCTGTCTTTATCTAGAATATCTTTATCTAGAATATCTGTCCCTGTCTTTATCTAGAATATCTGACCCTGTCTTTATCTAGAATATCTGTCCCTGTCTTTATCTAGAATATCTGACCCTGTCTTTATCTAGAATATCTGTCCCTGTCTTTATCTAGAATATCTGTCCATGTCTTCATCTAGAATATCTGTCCCTGTCTTTATCAAGAATATCTGTCCCTGTCTTTATCTAAAATATCTGTCCATGTCTTTATCGAGAATATCTGACCGAGACTTTATCTAGAATATCTTTATCTAGAATATCTGTCCCTGTCTTTATCTAGAATATCTTTCCATGTCTTCA
>NW_024608221.1:0-12500 GCF_018296145.1 Oncorhynchus tshawytscha | reverse complement strand
TGTCTACCACTGCATTATAGATGCAGTCTAAATGACAGTGCTTCCATCTGAGCTGCTACGCTACAACATTCACCCTAATCACAATCAACACAACATCATGTGCAGCGCTTAACACACACTTACAGAGAACGAGAGGTTGTTGACTACAGAAAATCCTGGGGATGCTTTAGCAATCAGTCATTATCAGGCTTTTTTTTCAGGAAATGTAGTTAGCCACCACCTCTCCTATTCTCTCCCTTCTCCTCCAAATCAGCCATGGCATAAAAAGGTCCACAGACAGACAGCCCGTTTCCCCCAGTTTCCCTGTTACTCAGCACACAAACAAGAGGCTCCAAGGCTCTCTACGAGGCTCTCTCCAAGGCTCTCTACGAGGCTCTCTCCAAGGCTCTCTCCAAGGCTCTCTACAAGGCTCTCTCCAAGGCTCTCTCCAAGGCTCTCTACGAGGCTCTCTCCAAGGCTCTCTCCAAGGCTCTCTACGAGGCTCTCTCCAAGGCTCTCTACGAGGCTCTCTCCAAGGCTCTCTACGAGGCTCTCTCCAAGGCTCTCTCAAGGCTCTCTACGAGGCTCTCTCCAAGGCTCTCTACAAGGCTCTCTCCAAGGCTCTCTACGAGGCTCTCTCCAAGGCTCTCTACGAGGCTCTCTCCAAGGCTCTCTCCAAGGCTCTCTACGAGGCTCTCTCCAAGGCTCTCTATGAGGCTCTCTCCAAGGCTCTCTCCAAGGCTCTCTACGAGGCTCTCTCCGAGGCTCTCCAGGCTCTCTCCAAGGCTCTCTCCAAGGCTCGCTACGAGGCTCTCTCCAAGGCTCTCTCAAGGCTCTCTCCAAGGCTCTCTATGAGGCTCTCTCCAAGGCTCTCTCCAAGGCTCTCTATGAGGCTCTCTCCAAGGCTCCTAAGGCTCTCTCCAAGGCTCTCCAAGGCTCTCTATGAGGCTCTCTACGAGGCTCTCTCCAAGGCTCTCTACGAGGCTCTCTCCAAGGCTCTCCCCAAGGCTCTCTCCAAGGCTCTCTCCAAGGCTCTCTCCAAGGCTCTCTCCAAGGCTCTCTCTGAAGGCTCTCTCCAAGGCTCTCTCCAAGGCTCTCTCCAAGGCTCTCTCCAAGGCTCTCTACGAGGCTCTCTCTGAAGGCTCTCTCTGAGATTCTGAGGCTCTCTCGGAGGCTGTCTTGGAGGCTCTCTCCGCGAGGCTCTCTCTGAAGGCTCTCTCTGAAGGCTCTCTCTGAGATTCTGAGGCTCTCTCGGAGGCTGTCTTGGAGGCTCGCTCCGAGGTTCTCTCTGAGGTTCTGAGACTCTCTCGGAGGTACAGTTCCATTTAAAATGATTTGTTCAGTAATTTAATCATAATTTTTCTAACAGGCTCTCTCTGATGCTCTCGCCGAGGCTCGCCCCGAGGCTCTCTCTGAGGCTCTCTCTGAGGCTCTGAGGCTCTCTCGGAGGCTTTCTCAGAGGCCACAGATTATTGACTGCCTTTGAGGGCTCACAGACTTGCTGTATGAGCCTGATCTGTAATGAGAGTTTTAAAGTGAAGATAGTGTGAGTACTGTAGAGAGGTTATGTCACATGGGCTATGGGTCAGGGGTTAGGGGTTAAAGGTCATAGGGTTAACTCACCATGATCTCCATGGCTGTCCATCGAGATGTCCCCCAGTACATGGACATCCCCTGGTTGATCACATACGTCATGGCTCTCACAATCTCTGAGGAGATAAGGACATCAATCAATCTACCATTCCTGTGGCAGTCCTCATGAGAGACAGTTTCATCATAGCTCTTGATGGTTTTTGTGACTGCACTTGAAGAAACTTTCAAAGTTCTTGAAATGTTCCGTATTGACTGACCTTCATGTCAGTAATGATGGACTGTTGTTTCTCTTTGCTTATTTGAGCTGTCCTTGCCATAATATGGACTTGGTCTTTTACCAAATAGGGCTATCTTCTGTATACCACCCCTACCTGGTCACAACACAACTGATTGGCTCAAATGCATTAAAACCTCTTAAGTCGACCCTCTACTTTTTCGAACATTCTGTTAAAAATCGCTCAACATTTCGGCGTCCTGCTACTCATGCCAGGAATATAGTATATGCATATGATTAGTATGTGTGGATAGAAAACACTCTCACGTTTCTAAAACTGGTTAAATCACCGCTGTGACTATAACAGAGCGTCTGTTTCATCGAAAAGCGCAAGAAAAACTGATCACTGAAAACTGAAAAAAATATCCATGCTCCACTTGCATGTATTGTTCAAGGGGCACGAAATTAAATAGGGCCGAGATTGCAAGTCCTACAGCTTCCACACGATGTCACCACTCTTGTCAATTGCCTTCTCGTTGTTTCTTGGTCAAACGAGGAAGAGAGACCACTTTCCATCCGGTCTCCGACAGGAAGTTTTGGAAGAGAGATTTCGGAAGATGATTTGAAAGCGTGGAGCTATTGAATACACATCGCCTCGTGATCAATTTGATTATTAACGTTTACTAATACCTAAAGTTGGATTACAAAAGTATTTCGAAGTGTTTTGTGAAAGTTTATCGTCGACTTTTTTAATTAAAAAAAATGACGTAGCGTTTTGAAACAGTCTTTTTTTCTGAATCACACAGTTTCCATAGATGGATATTTTGGGTATATATGGACCGATTTAATCGAAAAAAAGACCCAATAGTGATGTTTATGGGACATATAGGAGTGCCAACAAAGAAGCTCGTCCAAGGTAATGAAAGTTTTATATTTTATTTTTGCTATTTGTGTAGTGCCGGCTACGCTAATTCTTTTGTTTACGTCGCCTTCAGGTATTTCGGGGTGTTGCATGCTATCAGATAATAGCTTCTCATGCTTCTCATGCTTTCGCCGAAAAGCATTTTAATAATCTGACTTGTTGGCTAGATTCACAACGAGTGTAGCTTTAATTCAGTGCCCTACATGTGTGTTTTGATGAACGTTTGAGTTTTAACGAGTGCTATTAGCATTTGGCGTAGCGCATTTGCATTTCCAGATGCCTAGATGGGACGTCTGCGTCTCAGGTCGACGCAAGAGGTTTTAAGAAGGAAAGAAATTCCATAATTGAAATGCATTCCAGGTGACTACCTCATGAAGCTGGTTGAGAGAATGCCAAGAGTGTGCAAAGGGTGGCTAGTTTGAAGAATCTCAAAAATAAAATATATTTTGATTTGTTTAACACTTTTTGGTTACTACATGATTCCATGTGTGTTATTTCATAGTTCTGATGTCTTCACTATTATTCTACAATGTAGAAAATAGTCAAAATAAAGAAAAACCCTTGAATGAGTAGGTGTTCTAAAACTTTTGACCGGTAGTGTTTATATACGGTATATCAGAGTAGGTGGAGCTGTAGGAGGATGGGCTCATTGTAATGGCTGGAATGGAATAAATGGAATGGAGTCAAACATGTGGTTGTCATATGTTTGATGTGTTTGGCTGCGTTCCATTTATTCCCTTCCAGCCATTACAATGAGCCCATCCTCCTACAGCTCCACCTACTCTGATATACCGTATATATACACTACTTACAATGAGCCCATCCTCCTACAGCTCCACCTACTCTGATATACCGTATATATACACTACTTACAATGAGCCCATCCTCCTACAGCTCCACCTACTCTGATATACCGTATATATACACTACTTACAATGAGCCCATCCTCCTACAGCTCCACCTACTCTGATATACCGTATATATACACTACTTACAATGAGCCCATCCTCCTACAGCTCCACCTACTCTGATATACCGTATATATACACTACTTACAATGAGCTCATCCTCCTACAGCTCCACCTACTCTGATATACCGTATATATACACTACTTACAATGAGCCCATCCTCCTACAGCTCCACCTACTCTGATATACCGTATATATACACTACTTACAATGAGCCCATCCTCCTACAGCTCCACCTACTCTGATATACCGTATATATACACTACTTACAATGAGCCCATCCTCCTATTGCTCTTCCCACCAGCCTCCGCTGCTATATATTATGCCACAGCAATATAATATAAATATATATATATACCATCAGGGGGAACTGTAGTCTTTCCTGCCTGGGTTGTACTACTGGACTGGCAATGACCCAACTATCCCTGAAGGCCACCTACCCATTTCTTGATCCCTCTCTCTCTCCTCCTGACAATACATTCCTTCACATTTCTCTAATGAGCTAATGACCAGGGACAGGCTAAAGTGCTAACGTGCTGCAAACCATCAGTACATTATTAATGAAGCAATTAGCTCCAACACTAGCATCTGGACTACAACACACTATGAAGGGAGCCTTAGATGTTATTGTTCTCAGCCTTGTGTAACGGGTACCTATCAGGACCAGGGGAGGGGGAATGATGAGGGAAAGTACAGATCGAGAGAGAGACAGAGAGAGGAGAGAGAGAGTGCGCGCGAGAGAGAGAGTTAGAGAGAGAGAGAGAGTGAGAGAGAGAGAGAGAGAGAGAGAGAGAGAGAGAGAGAGAGAGAGAGAGAAGCTCTACCTTGAGAAAGATACTCCCAACCCGAGTGGCTCTCTTCATTACAGACGAGCAACCCCAAGCGGAAAGTCAACCTCCCAGCACAGAGTACTACTCCCTCATTGAAATGAAGGATACATTTACCCAGCTGGAGGTAAGGCAGGTGACGCTGGAACAGCAGGTGATTACACTCCAGTCAGCACAGACCCAGACAACAGTCCAGCACAACAACACTCCCTTAACTAGACCTGGATAGCTGGAGGTGGAGAGAGACATATCTGCACTCTGGACTGTGGTGAGAAAACATCAACAGGAGAAAGAGCTGGAGCAGCAGAACAGAGCACAAGGAGAGGATCAGACTGATGGGGGAGAGGGTGAGGGGGATGGAGGAGAGGGTGAGGGGGATGGAGGATGGAGGAGGGTGAGGGGATGGAGGGGGGTGATGGAGGAGAGGGTGAGGGGGATGGAGGAGAGGGTGGATGGAGGAGAGGGTGAGGGGGATGGAGGAGAGGGTGAGGGGATGGAGGAGAGGGTGGGGGGATGGAGGAGAGGGTGAGGGGGTGGAGGATGGATGGAGAGGATCAGACTGCTGGGGGAGGGGTGAGGGGGATGGAGGAGAGGATCAGACTGCTGGGGGAGGGGGATGGAGGAGAGGGTGGAGGTGGGGGATGGAGGAGAGGGTGAGGGGGGTGATGGAGGAGAGGGTGAGGGGGTGGAGGAGAGGGGTGAGGGTGAGGGGAGGGTGATGGAGGAGGGAGGGTCAGGGGATGGAGGAGAGGGTGGGGGGAGAGGGTGAGGGGGGAGGATGGAGGATGGAGGAGGGGTGAGGGGGATGGAGGAGAGGGTGAGGGGGATGGAGGAGAGGGTGAGGGGGAGGAGAGAGGGTGAGGGGGAGGAGAGGGTGGATGGAGGAGGGGTGAGGGGGGATGGATGGAGAGGGAGGAGAGGGGTGAGGGGATGGAGGGGTGATGGAGGAGAGGGGATGGAGGGGGATGGAGGAGAGGGTGAGGTGGATGGAGGAGAGGGGGATGGAGGGGGGTGATGGAGGAGGGTGAGGGGATGGAGGGGGATGGAGGAGAGGGTGAGGGGATGGAGGAGAGGGTGGAGGAGAGGGTGAGGGGGATGGATGGGGGGAGGAGAGAGGGTGAGGGGGATGGATGGAGGGGGAGAGGGGGTGAGGGGGAGGAGAGGGTGGGGGATGGAGAGGGTGAGGGGGATGGAGGAGAGGGTGAGGGGATGGAGGAGAGGGTGAGGGGGATGGAGGAGAGGGTGAGGGGGATGGAGGAGAGGGTGAGGGGGATGGAGGAGAGGGTGAGGGGGATGGAGGAGAGGGGGATGGAGGGGGGTGAGGGGGATGGAGGAGAGGGTGAGGGGGATGGAGGAGAGGGTGAGGGGGATGGTGGAGGGAGGGTGAGGGGGATGGAGGAGAGGGGGATGGAGGGGGGATGGAGGAGGGGTGAGGGGATGGAGGAGAGGGTGAGGGGGATGGAGGGGGATGGAGGAGAGGGTGAGGGGGGGGGATGGTGTGGATGGAGAGGGTGAGAACAACCCATTTGGAGAGGTGTCCAGGGGGAAGGAGAGGGTGAGGGGGATGGAGAAGCCAGGGGAACAGCCCACCTCAGCTGAGGGGGATGAAAAAGGTGACATGGAGCAGAACAGCCCATGGTGTGTGACAGAACAACCCATTTGAAAGTCTCACACCACAGCAGAACAGCCCACCTCAGCTCCCTACAAAAGTCTCCATACCACAGCAGAACAGCCCACCTCAGCTCCCTACAAAAGTCTCCATACCACAGCAGAACAGCCCACCTCAGCTCCCTACAAAAGTCTCCATACCACAGCAGAACAGCCCACCTCAGCTCCCTACAAAAGTCTCCATACCACAGCAGAACAGCCCACCTCAGCTCCCTACAAAAGTCTCCATACCACAGCAGAACAGCCCACCTCAGCTCCCTACAAAAGTCTCCACACCACAGCAGAACAGTCCACCCCAGACCCTGATCATAGCGTCGTAAACACAGGGGGACAGACAAATGAAGGCCAAGCCAGGGGATCCCACTCCCTCTGAGCACCCCCCCTGTCAGCCACCCTGGTACCCCTCCTGACAACCCCCCCACACCCACTGAGGACTTACATAAGACACAGATTGTACTCCTTATGGACTCAAATGGGAAAGATAAGTGTCTAAACTCTGGTGTCAAAACACCCAGCGCGCCCTAGACCTTCCGTCTGAGGACAAACTAGACCCACCCAGCTACATCATAATACACACAGGCACAAACGACCTGAGAGCACAGCAGGAAAGTGTGACCACAGCACTCAAGGAAGTGATTGAAAAATAATCGTCTTCTTTCCCCAACACAGAAGTGGTTATCTCCACCCTGCTACCACGAAAAGACTTCCACACAGCGGGTAAACGCCGTGACTGCATCATAACCAAATGTTAACCTGGCATTTCAAACAGAAAACCGAAGAAAATTAGCATTGACAAATGGTCTGATGAAGAATTCAAAAACCTAAATAAGAAATTGAGAAACCTGTCCAACCAAAGACATACATGAAGAGACCCAGAAAACCAGAGTCTACGCCTTCACTATGGTGAATCACTAAAAACATAGAGACCCAGAAAACCTGAGTCTACGCCTTCACTATGGTGAATCACTAAAATACACTACGAAAAGAGGAACAGCACGTCAGAAAACAGCTCAATGTAATTGAAGAATCCATAGACTCTAACCACTTCTGTGAAAATTGGCAAACACAATGAATTATCTATCCAAAAATGGAGATGTATGGGTAAACCACTTCTTCAATCAACTATTAAAGGAACTACAGGACAAAATAAAAACCCAGGCCAAAAAGGCCTGTGGTGTTGATGGTATCCTCAATGAATGTAATGATGGGGAGGTGATTCAGAAGCAGGTGAACATTTTTAATAAAACGACAAAACCATGAACACGCCACTAACATGTACGCCGATACACAAGAAAAATACCAACTGGTGAGTGAACATGGGAGAGTAACATATAAAGGGGAGGAAATAATGAAGGTAATGGAGTCCAGATGTGAATCATAATGATTCACAGGGGTGCGTAATGATGAGTGCCAGGTGTGCGTAATGATGATGATGAGTGCCAGGTGCGCATAATGATGAGTGCCAGGGGTGCGTAATGATGAGTGCCAGGTGTGCGTAATGATGAGTGCCAGGGGTGCGTAATGATGAGTGCCAGGTGTGCGTAATGATGAGTGCCAGGGGTGCGTAATGATGAGTGCCAGGGGTGCGTAATGATGAATCCCAGGTGTGCGTAATGATGAGTGCCAGGGGTGCGTAATGATGAGTGCCAGGGGTGCGTAATGATGAGTGCCAGGACCGGTGGATAGCACTCTGGCTACGTCGTACGCCAGAGGGAAGGAGCAGGAGTAGACAGGACAATGAAATTATAAAATATACAGACATAAAACTTAAATAGGCTATTCTTAAACTCTTTAACATCATCCTTAGCTCTGGCATCTTCCCCAATATTTGGAACCAAGGACAGATCACCCCAATCCACAAAAGTGGAGTCAAATTTGACCCCAATAACTATCGTGGGATATGCGCAACCTTGGGAAAATCCTCTGCATTACCATTAACAGCAGACTTACACATTTTCTCAGTGAAAACAATGTACTGAGCAAATGTCAAATTGGCTTTTTACCAAATTACCGTCCCACAGACCACATATTCACCCTACACACCCTAATTGACAAACAAACAAACCAAAACAAAGGCAGTCTTCTCATGCTTTGTTGATTTCAATTGATTTTGGCATGAGGGTCTGCTATACAAATTGATAAAAAGTGATGTTGGGGGAGAAACAAACAACATTATAAAATCCATGTACACAAACAACAAGTGTGCGGTTAAAATGGCCAAAAAACACACATGTTTCTTCCCACAGGGCCGTGGGGTGAGTCAGGGATGCAGCTTAAGCCCCACCCTCTTTAACATATATATCAACGACTTGGCGAGGGCACTAGAACAGTCTGCAGCACCAGGCCTCACCCTACTAAAATCTGAAGTCAAATGTCTGATGTTCTGGTGCTTCTGTCACCAGCCAAGGAGGGCATACAGCAGTACCTAGATCTTCTGCACAGATTCTGTCAGACCTGGGCCCTGACAGTAAATCTCTGTAAGACCAAAATAATGGTGTTCCAAAAAAGGTCCAGCTGCCAGGACCACAAATACAAATTCCATCTAGACACCGTTGCCCTAGAGCACACAAAAAAACGATACATACCTTGGCCTAAATATCAGCGCCACAGGTAACTTCCACAAAGCTGTGAACGATCTGAGAGACAAGGAAAGAGGGGCCTTCTATGCCATCAAAATTAACCTAAAATTTGATATACCAATTAGGATCTGGCAAAAAATACTTGAATCAGTCATAGAGCCCATTGCCCTTTATGGTTGTGAGGTCTGGGGTCCGCTCACCAACCAAGAATTCACAAAATGGAACAAACACCAAATTTAGACTCTGCATGCAGAATTCTGCAAAAATATACTCAGTGTACAACATAAAACACCAAATAATGAATGCAGAGCAGAATTAGTCAGATACCCGCTAATTATCAAAATCCAGAAAAGAGACGTTAAATTCTACAACCACATAAAAGGAAGCGATTCCCAAACCTTCCATAACAAAGCCATCACCTACAGAGAGATGAACCCAGAGAAGAGTCCCTTAGCAAGCTGGTCCTGGGGCTCTGTTCACAAACACAAACACACCCCAGAGAGCCCCAGGACAGCAACACAATTAGACCCAACCAAATCATGAGAAAACAAAAAAGATAATTACTTGACACATTGGAAAGAATTAACAAAAAAACAGAGCAAACTAGAATGCTATTTGGCCCTAAACAGAGAGTACACAGTGGCAGAACACCTGACCACTGTGACTGACCCAAAGCTTTGAATATTTTGAATAATGTAAACTGTATCTGTCTATACACCCGTATTGATGCATGGGCCGGTTGGGGTTTTACCTTCTAAAACGGTATTTGAATGCTTGGTTTGTTACATGTGATACGCCGTGTGTAATGCCCATTTTTATAGTTTACTCCGCTACTTGAGTCATCTCTCTCCACTCTCTTTCTCTCTATGCCACTTTCCACACAGACCTACCCCTGCCCCCTGTCACTCAAGGAGCAAATGTGTTGGTTCTTGACCACGAGACACATTTTTCAGTCTGCACGGTCAATGCAGCGCATGCAACCATGTTGATGACTATGATACTGTTTCCACTTTGCTTCTTAATAAAAATCTATAATTATTAGTTTGTGTTTATTACACCTGCAACAGCTAGTTTGTCTTTTCTTAGCAAGTTGTGCTTCAGTCGTGTTAGCCGCTAAATGTTATTGCTAGTTAGCTGGCTACTAGTGGCTAGCTAGCTAATACATGTACTGGTCAGAGAAAATGGAGCTAGCTATACTATACAGCCTGATACCAGTGATAGTGTAGGCCTATATCAGTATGTTGTTTGTGCAACAGTATCTTCTAAATAAAAGAGAAATAGGTGAAGCATGAATATGTTAGCGACATGAAGTAGCTAAAAGAAAACATTTAATGTATGCAAAGATTATAGGGACCATTAGGAAACACTGACCAACACGTTGGTTCCTCCCCTGTCACAAAAACTCCTCCCTGGAATTTTTATTTGTTTTCATGTCAAGCAACATTGTGGTCAAAGTGCATAATGGGTGTATAATCTTCTGACTAAAGAATTAGAAATATAATTATTTTCCATTATTCCAATAGTTCAGTGTTTTGATCTAAATCGTAAGTCAAATCGCAATTGCAACATTTGGTTAAAAATAAGGCCTAGATTTTTTGCCCATATGGTGCAGCCCTTGATGATAATGCAGAAAACTATTTTTGGATTTTTAACAGTATTTAAACAGTATAAAACAATCAGAATGGAGAGAGACCCATTGAAATTACTTAGAAGGTACAGGACTCATTAAGCTTAGAAAGCAAGTTTAGAACTCTCTCTCTCACTCTAGCTGTTTGTTTCTCTCTCTCTCCTCCCTCTATCTCTCTCTCTATTGTTGTCTCTCTCTCACTCTAGCTGTTTGTTTCTCTCTCTCTCTCCCTCTATCTCTCTCTCTATTGTTGTCTCTCTCTCACTCTAGCTGTTTGTTTCTCTCTCTCTCTCCCTCTATCTCTCTCTCTATTGTTGTCTCTCTCTCTCTAGCTGTTTGTTTCTCTCTCTCTCTCCCCTCTATCTCTCTCTCTATTGTTGTCTCTCTCTCTTTCTAGCTGTTTTGTTTCTCTCTCTCTCTCCCTCTATCTCTCTCTCTATTGTTGTCTCTCTCTTTCTAGCTGTTTGTTTCTCTCTCTCTCTCCCTCTATCTCTCTCTCTATTGTTGTCTCTCTCTCTTTCTAGCTGTTTGTTTCTCTCTCTCTCTCCCTCTATCTCTCTCTCTATTGTTGTCTCTCTTTTCTAGCTGTTTGTTTCTCTCTCTCTCTCTCCCTCTATCTCTCTCTCTATTGTTGTCTCTCTCTTTTCTAGCTGTTTGTTTCTCTCTCTCTCTCCCTCTATCTCTCTCTCTATTGTTGTCTCTCTCTTTCTAGCTGTTTGTTTCTCTCTCTCTCCCCTCTCTCTCTCTCTATTGTTGTCTCTCTCTCTTTCAAGCTGTTTGTTTCTCTCTCTCTCTTTCTCTCTCGCTCCCTCTCTCCCTCTCTCTTCCTCTCCCTCTCTCTCCCTCTCTCTTCCTCTCCTCTCTCTCCCCTCTCTCTTCCTCTCTCTATCGTTCTCTCCCTCTCTCTCCCTCTCTCTTCTTCTCTCTATCGTTCTCTCCCTCTCTCTTCCTCTCTCTATCGTTCTCTCCCTCTCTCTCCCTCTCTCTTCCTCTCTCTATCGTTCTCTCTCTCTCTCTCCCTCTCTCTTCCTCTCTCTATCGTTCTCTCTCTTTCTCTCCCTCTCTCTTCCTCTCTCTATCATTCTCTCCCTCTCTCTCCCTCTCTCTTCCTCTATCTATCGTTCTACTACAACTACCATCTTTATTACTACTACTACTACCACCATTACATCAGAAGTACAACTACCATCTTCATTACTACTACTACTACCACCATTACATCAGAACTAAATCAAATCAATATGAGATGAACAATGTAGGGTAAGTAACATTATATAAGGTAGCATTGTTTAAAGTGGCTAGTGATATATTTACATCATTTCCCATCGATTCCCATGATTAAAGTGGCTGGAGTAGAGTCAGTGTCATTGACAGTGTGTTGGCAGTAGCCACTCAATGTTAGTGGTGGCTGTTTAACAGTCTGATGGCCTTGAGATAGAAGCTGTTTTTCAGTCTCTCGGTCCCAGCTTTGATGCACCTGTACTGACCTCGCCTTCTGGATGGCAGCGGGGGTGAACAGGCAGTGGCTCGGTGGTTGATGTCCTTGATGATCTTTATGGCCTTCCTGTAGCATCGGGTGGTGTAGGTGTCCTGGAGGGCAGGTAGTTTGCCCCCGGTGATGCGTTGTGCAGACCTCACTACCCTCTGAGAGCCTTACGGTTGAGGGCGGTGCAGTTGCCATACCAGGCGGTGATACAGCCCGCCAGGATGCTCTCGATTGTGCATCTGTAGAAGTTTGTGAGTGCTTTTGGTGACAAGCCGAATTTCTTCAGCCTCCTGAGGTTGAAGAGGCGCTGCTGCGCCTCCTCACGATGCGGTCTGTGTGAGTGGACCAATTCAGTTTGTCTGTGATGTGTATGCCGAGGAACTTAAAACTTGCTACCCTCTCCACTACTGTTCCATCGATGTGGATGGGGGGTGTTCCCTCTGCTGTTTCCTGAAGTCCACAATCATCTCCTTAGTTTGACGTTGAGTGTGAGGTTATTTTCCTGACACCACACTCGAGGACCCTCACCCTGTAGGCCGTCTCAAATGCGTTGTTGGTAATCAAGCCTACCACTGTTGTGTCGTCCGCCAAACTTGATGATTGAGTTGGAGCGTGCATGGCCCGCGCAGTCGTGGG
>NW_024608220.1:52500-53986 GCF_018296145.1 Oncorhynchus tshawytscha | reverse complement strand
ATGTATTACAAATAAAAACACAGAAATACCTCATTTACAAAGTATTCAGAACCTTTGCTATGACACTCAAAATTGAGCTCAGGTGCATCCTGTTTCCGTTGATCATCCTTGAGATGTTTCTACAACTTGATTGGAGTCCACCTGTGGCAGATTTAATTGATTGGACATGATTTGAGAAGGCACACACCTGTCTATATAAGATCCCACAGCTGACAGTGCATGTCAGTGCAAAAAAAAAACAAGCCATGGGGTCGAAGGAATTGTCCGTAGAGCTCCGAGACAGGATTGTATTGAGGCACAGATCTGGGGAAGGGTACAAAAATGTCTACAGCAATGAAGGTCCCCAAGAACACAGTGGCCTTGATCATTCTTAAATGGAAGATGTTTGGAACCACTAAGACTCTTCCTAGAGCTGGCCACCTGGCCAAACTGAGCCACCCGATGGTCACGCTGACAGAGCTCCAGAGTTCCTCTGTGGAGATGGGAGAACCTTCCAGAAGGACAGCCATCTCCGCACTACTCCACCAATCAGGCCTTTATGGTGGACAGACGGAAGCCACTCCTCAGGAAAGGGCACATGACAGCCCACACTCTCAGACCATGAGAAACAAGATTTTCTGGTCAGATGAAACCAAGATTGAACTCTTTGGCCTGAATGCCAAGCGTCACGTCTGGAAGAAACCTGACACCCTCCCTACGGTCAAGAGGGTGGTGGCAGCATCATGCTGTGAGGATGCTTTTCAGCGGCAGAGACTGGAAGACTAGTCAGGATCGAAGGAAATATGAACGGGGCAAAGCACAGAGAGATCCTTGATGGAAACCTGCTCCAGAGCTCTCAAGACCTCAGACTGGGGTAAGGTTCACCTTCCAAAGGTTCACCTTCCAACAGGACAATGACCCTAAGCACACAGCCAAGACAATGAAGGAGTGGCTTCAGGACAAGTCTCTGAATGTCCACAAGTGGCCGAGCCAGAGCCCGGACTTGAACCCGATCAAACATCTCTAAAGAGACCTGAAGATAGCTGTGCAGCAATTCTCACCATCCAATCTGACAGAGGTTGAGAGGATCTGCAGAGAAGAATGGGAGGAACTCCCCAAATACAGGTGTGCCAAGCTTGAAGCGACATATCCAAGAAGACTCAATGCTGTAATCACTGCCAAAGGTGCTTCAATAAAGTACTGAGCAAAGAGTCTGACTACTTATGTAAATGTGTTTGAACATTGAGTTAGAGAGGAGAACACTGAGTTATAGAGGAGAACACTGAGAGGAGAACACTGAGTTATAGAGGAGAACACTGAGTTAGAGAGGAGAACACTGAGTTAAAGAGGAGAACATTGAGTTAGAGAGGAGAATATTGAGAGAAGAACACTGAGGTAGAAAGGAGAACACTGAGTTAAAGAGGAGAACATTGAGTTAAAGAGGAGAACATTGAGTTAAAGAGGAGAATATTGAGAGGAGAACACTGAGGTAGAAGGAGAACACTGA
>NW_024608220.1:45000-47500 GCF_018296145.1 Oncorhynchus tshawytscha | reverse complement strand
AGAGAGAGAGAGAGAGAGAGAGGAGAGGAGAGGAGAGAGAGAGAGAGAGGAGAGGAGAGGAGAGGAGAGGAGAGGGGAGAGGAGGGAGAGGAGAGGAGAGGGAGAGGAGAGGGAGGAGAGAGGAGAGAGGGGAGAGAGAGGAGAGGAGAGGAGAGGAGAGGAGGGGAGGAGGAGAGGAGAGGAGAGGAGAGGAGAGGAGAGGAGAGGAGAGGAGAGGAGAGGAGAGGAGAGGAGAGGAGAGGAGGAGGAGAGGAGAGGAGAGACAGATAGATGGAGTGAGTGAATGATAGTGATCGTGAGGCAGACAGAGAAGAGAGAGAGTGAACTAGTGCAGAACTAACTAGCATGTAATAAATACATCTATGGAGATGAGATCCCAGTAAAACCCCTCAACTATAAAAATAACAACAACAATATGAAAGAAAATGACTCTAGCAGCACCTATCAGAGTCAGGAATCAACAAGCAACACAAGCAACTACTGAGTCACATCCAGTAGTATTGAAGAGGAGACAGTGAGACCTGGGCCTGTGTAGGTTTGGTCTGCTGTAGTTCTCCTGTAGTTCTGCTGTAGGTTTGGTCTGCTGTAGTTCTGCTGTAGTTCTCCTGTAGTTCTGCTGTAGTTCTGCTGTTGTTCTGCTGTAGTTCTGCTGTAGTTCTGCTGTAGTTCTGCTGTGGTTCTGATTTAGTTCTGCTGTAGTTCTGCTGTAGTTCTGCTGTGGTTCTGCTGTGGTTCTGCTGTGGTTCTGCTGTAGTTCTGTTGTGGTTCTGCTGTAGTTCTGCTGTGGTTCTGCTTTAGTTCTGCTGTAGTTCTGCTGTGGTTCTGCTGTAGGTTCTGCTGTGGTTCTGCTGTAGTTCTGCTGTGGTTCTGCTGTAGTTCTGCTGTGGTTCTGCTGTAGGTCTGCTGTAGTTCTGCTGTGGTTCTGCTGTGGTTCTGCTGTGGTTCTGCTGTAGGTCTGGTCTGCTGTAGTTCTGCTGTGGTTCTGCTGTAGTTCTGCTGTGGTTCTGCTGTAGTTCTGCTGTAGTTCTGCTGTTGGTCTGCTGTAGTTCTGCTGTAGTTCTGCTGTAGCTCGCCTGTAGTTCTGCTGTAATTCTGCTGTTGTTCTGCTGTTGGTCTGCTGTAGTTCTGCTGTAGTTCTGCTGTAGTTCTGCTGTAGTTCTGCTGTAGTTCTGCTGTAGGTCTCCTGTAGTTCTGCTGTAGTGCTGCTGTAGTTCATCCTTACCAGTATACTAGATGGTAAAAGGTGCTCATTGCCCCTAGTGGACAAAAAAAGGACGCAATTTGCCACCATTTCAAATATGCAGAAATATGCTGTAATCCACTAGTCTGTCCGGTAAATCCCCCCCTCCCCTCCCCTCCCTCCCTCTCTCTACATCCCTTCTTAAATCTCTCCCTCGCTCTTTCCCTCTCTCTACATTCATCCCTCATTAAATCTCTCCCTCCTCCACTCCGTCTCTCTCCATCCCTTCTTAAATCTCTCTCTCCCTCCTTCCCTCCCTCTCTCTCATCCCCTCTTAAATCTCTCTCTCCCTCCTCCAATCCCTCTCCCTTTCTCTCTCCCACCTCCCCTCCCCTTTCTCTCTCCTACCTGCCCTATCTCTCTCTCCTCCCCTCCCTCTCTCCCTCCTCCCCTTCCTCTCTCTCCCTCCCTCCTCCCCTCCCTCTCTCCCTCAACCCCTCCCTCTCTCTCTCCCATCCTCCCTCCCTCTCTCCCTCAACCCCTCCCTCTCTCTCTCTCCATCCTCCCTCCTCCCCTCCCTCCCTTATGAACCGTGTGATTTAGTGAACAGTGTTAAATACCATGCCTATATTATAAAGAGTTGTTTTTGTGCTCCCTCCCTCCCCCAGACTGGAGGCTCAGAGCAAGGTCTGGGCAAGATGATGAAACAGATGGGTGTGTCGGACGGTGAGGGAATCACCTTCAAGCACTTCTGGGGCTTGATCCAGTCGCTGGCCACCACGCAGCATGACCTCATTAGTAAGAAAGTGTCCAAGAGCAGCTACCAGTATGCTGGGGTATGGTACGGTACGCTAAGGAATGGTACGTTATGCTGAGGTATGGTACGGTAGGCTGAGGTATGGTACGGTATGCTGGGGTATGGTACGGTACGCTGAGGTATGGTACGGTATGCTGAGGTATGGTACGGAATGCTGAGGTATGGTACGGTATGCTGAGGTATGGTACGGTATGCCGAGGTATGGTACGGTACGCTAAGGAATGGTACGTTATGCTGAGGTATGGTACGGTACGCTAAGGAATGGTACGTTATGCTGAGGAATGGTACGTTATGCTGAGGTATGGTACGGTATGCTGAGGAATGGTACGTTATGCTGAGGTATGGTACATTACGCTAAGGAATGGTACGTTATGCTGAGGTATGGTACGGTATGCTGAGGTATGGTACGGTATGCTGAGGTATGGTACGGTATGCTGAGGTATGGTACGGTATGCTGAGGTATGGTACGGTACGCTAAGGAATGGTACGTTATGCTGAGGTAT
>NW_024608220.1:30000-37500 GCF_018296145.1 Oncorhynchus tshawytscha | reverse complement strand
GTATATCTGCAGTGTATATATCTGACAGTGTGTATATCTGACAGTGTATATATCTGACAGTGTGTATCTCTGCAGTGTGTATATCTGACAGTGTGTATATCTGCAGTGTGCATATCTGCAGTGTGTATATCTGACAGTGTGTATATCTGACAGTGTATATATCTGACAGTGTGTATATCTGACAGTGTATATATCTGACAGTGTGTATCTGCAGTGTGTATATCTGGCAGTGTGTATATCTGACAATGTGTATATCTGCAGTGTGTGTATCTGCAGTGTGTATATATGCAGTGTGTATATCTGCAGTGTTTATATCTGCAGTGTGTATATCTGCAGTGTGTATATCTGACAGTGTGTATATCTGCAGTGTGTATATCTGACAGTGTGTATATCTGACAGTGTGTATATCTGCAGTGTGTATATCTGACAGTGTGTATATCTGCAGTGTGTATATCTGACAGTGTGTATCTGCAGTGTGTATATCTGACAGTGTGTATATCTGCAGTGTGTATATCTGACAGTGTATATATCTGACAGTGTGTATATCTAACAGTGTATATATCTGACAGTGTTTATCTGCAGTGTGTATATCTGGCAGTGTGTATATCTGACAATGTGTGTATCTGCAGTGTGTATATCTGGCAGTGTGTATATCTGCAGTGTGTATATCTGACAGTGTGTATATCTGACAATGTGTGTATCTGCAGTGTGTATATCTGACAGTGTGTATATCTGCAGTGTGTATATCTGACAGTGTGTATATCTGCAGTGTGTATATCTGCAGTGTGTATATCTGACAGTGTGTATATCTGACAGTGTGTATATCTGCAGTGTGTATATCTGACAGTGTGTATATCTGCAGTGTGTATATCTGACAGTGTGTATCTGCAGTGTGTATATCTGACAGTGTGTATATCTGACAGTGTGTATATCTGACATGTGTATATCTGGCAGTGTATATCTAACAGTGTATATATCTGACAGTGTTTATCTGCAGTGTGTATATCTGGCAGTGTGTATATCTGACAATGTGTGTATCTGCAGTGTGTATATCTGGCAGTGTGTATATCTGCAGTGTGTATATCTGACAGTGTGTATATCTGACAGTGTATATATCTGACAGTTTGTATATCTGACAGTGTATATATCTGACAGTGTGTATCTGCAGTGTGTATATATCTGACAGTGTGTATCTGCAGTGTGTATATCTGACAGTGTGTATATCTGTAGTGTGTATATCTACAGTGTGTATATCTGCAGTGTGTATATCTGCAGTGTGTATATCTGCAGTGTGTATATCTGACAGTGTGTATATCTGCAGTGTGTATATCTGCAGTGTGTACATCTGCAGTGTGTATATCTGCAGTGTGTATATCTGCAGTGTGTATATCTGCAGTGTGTATATCTGCAGTGTGTATATCTGCAGTGTGTATATCTGACAGTGTGTATATCTGACAGTGTGTATATCTGACAGTGTGTATATCTGACAGTGTGTATATCTGACAGTGTGTATATCTGACAGTGTGTATATCTGCAGTGTGTATATCTGACAGTGTGTATATCTGCAGTGTGTATATCTGACAGTGTGTATATCTGACAGTGTGTATATCTGACAGTGTGTATATCTGCAGTGTGTATATCTGCAGTGTGTATATCTGACAGTGTGTATATCTGTAGTGTGTATATCTGACAGTGTTTATCTGCAGTGTGTATATCTGGCAGTGTGTATATCTGACAATGTGTGTATCTGCAGTGTGTATATCTGTCAGTGTGTATATCTGACAGTGTGTATATCTGCAGTGTGTATATCTGACAGTGTGTATATCTGCAGTGTGTATATCTGCAGTGTGTATATCTGCAGTGTGTATATCTGACTGTGTGTATATCTGACAGTGTGTATATCTGACAGTGTGTATATCCGCAGTGTGTATATCTGCAGTGTGTATATCTGTAGTGTGTATATCTGCAGTGTGTATATCTGACAGTGTGTATATCTGACAGTGTGTATATCTGCAGTGTGTATATCTGCAGTGTGTATATCTGCAGTGTGTATATCTGACAGTGTGTATATCTGCAGTGTGTATATCTGACAGTGTGTATATCTGCAGTGTGTATATCTGACAGTGTGTATATCTGCAGTGTGTATATCTGCAGTGTGTATATCTGACAGTGTGTATATCTGCAGTGTGTATATCTGACAGTGTGTATATCCGACAGTGTGTATATCTGACAGTGTGTATATCTGACAGTGTGTGTATCTGCAGTGTGTATATCTGCAGTGTGTATATCTGACAGTGTATATATCTGACAGTGTGTATATCTGACAGTGGGTATATCTGCAGTGTGTATATCTGACAGTGTGTATATCTGACAGTGTGTATATCTGCAGTGTGTATATCTGACAGTGTGTATATCCGACAGTGTGTATATCTGACAGTGTGTGTATCTGCAGTGTGTTTATCTGCAGTGTGTATATCTGACAGTGTATATATCTGACAGTGTGTATATCTGCAGTGTGTATATCTGACAGTGTGTATATCTGACAGTGTGTATGTCTGCAGTGTGTATATCTGACAGTGTGTATATCTGCAGTGTGTATATCTGCAGTGTGTATATCTGCAGTGTGTATATCTGACAGTGTGTATATCTGACAGTGTGTATATCTAACAGTGTGTATATCTGACAGTGTGTATATCTGACAGTGTGTATATCTGCAGTGTGTATATCTAACAGTGTGTATATCTGCAGTGTGTATATCTGCAGTGTGTATCTGCAGTGTGTATATCTGACAGTGTGTATATCTGCAGTGTGTATATCTGACAGTGTGTGTATCTGCAGTGTGTATATCTGACAGTGTGTATATCTGACAGTGTGTATATCTGCAGTGTGTATATCTGCAGTGTGTATATCTGCAGTGTGTATATCTGCAGTGTGTATATCTGACAGTGTGTATATCTAACAGTGTGTATATCTGACAGTGTGTATATCTGACAGTGTGTATATCTGACAGTGTGTATATCTGACAGTGTGTATATCTGACAGTGTGTATATCTGCAGTGTGTATATCTGCAGTGTGTATCTGCAGTGTGTATATCTGACAGTGTCCGTATATCTGCAGTGTGTATATCTGACAGTGTGTATATCTGACAGTGTATATATCTGACAGTGTGTATATCTAACAGTGTGTATATCTGCAGTGTGTATATCTGACAGTGTATATATCTGACAGTGTGTATATCTGTGTAGTGTGTATATCTGCAGTGTGTATATCTGCAGTGTGTATATCTAACAGTGTGTATATCTGCAGTGTGTATATCTGCAGTGTGTATATCTGACAGTGTGTATATCTGCAGTGTGTATATCTGCAGTGTGTATATCTGACAGTGTGTATATCTGCAGTGTGTATATCTGCAGTGTGTATATCTGACAGTGTGTATATCTGACAGTGTGTATATCTGACAGTGTGTATATCTGCAGTGTGTATATCTGCAGTGTGTATATCTGCAGTGTGTATATCTGCAGTGTGTATATCTGCAGTGTGTGTGTATCTGCAGTGTGTGTATATCTGCAGTGTGTGTATCTGCAGTGTGTGTATCTGCAGTGTGTATATCTGACAGTGTGTATATCTGCAGTGTGTATATCTGACAGTGTGTATATCTGACAATGTGTATATCTGACAGTGTGTATATCTGCAGTGTGTATATCTGCAGTGTGTATCAGTGTGTATATCTGACAGTGTGTATATCTGACAGTGTGTATATCTGACAGTGTGTATATCTGACAGTGTGTATATCTGCAGTGTGTATATCTGACAGTGTGTATATCTGCAGTGTGTATATCTGACAGTGTGTATATCTGACAGTGTGTATATCTGACAGTGTGTATATCTGCAGTGTGTATATCTGACAGTGTGTATATCTGACAGTGTGTATATCTGCAGTGTGTATATCTGACAGTGTGTATATCTGACAGTGTGTATATCTGACAGTGTGTATATCTGCAGTGTGTATATCTGACAGTGTGTATATCTGCAGTGTGTATATCTGACAGTGTGTATATCTGACAGTGTGTATATCTAACAGTGTGTATATCTGCAGTGTGTATATCTAGTAGTAGTAGTAGTTCTAGGGTTGGGTTTGGTAACAGGTTAAGGGTTAGGATAGTGTGTCACTGCCATGTGTGTGTGTGTGTGTGTGTGTGTGTGTGTGTATGTGTGCGTGTGTGTGTGTGTGCCAGCATGTGTGTGTGTGTGCGTGCGTGTGTGTGTGTGTGTATCTGCCATGTGTGTGTGATGAAGGCTGTGTGATTGATTAGTATGTTCTGACTGTGATAGATTCAGTGATGAAGGCTGTGTGATTGATTAGTATGTTCTGACTGTGATAGATTCAGTGATGAAGGCTGTGTGATTGATTAGTATGTTCTGACTGTGATAGATTCAGTGATGAAGGCTGTGTGATTGATTAGTATGTTCTGACTGTGATAGATTCAGTGGTGAAGGCTGTGTGATTGATTAGTAGGTTCTGGCTGTGATAGATTCAGTGGTGAAGGCTGTGTGATTGATTAGTCGGTTCTGACTATAATAGATTCAGTGGTGAAGGTGATGACGGTGATGAAGGTGTTGGATCAGTGAGATCTGGCTGCACCTGTTCTGTCTGGCCCAGGATACACCACTGTTACTATGGACACCATATGTCTGGTACACACACACACACACTCCTTCACAGTCAGTAAAGGAGAAAGTGAAGGAAGGAGGAAAGGAGAAGAGGAGAGATTGAGGGAGAGAAGAGGAGAGGAGAGGTTGAAAAGAGGAGAGAATGAGAAGAGGAGAGGTTGAGGGAGAGAAGAGGAGAGGTTGAGAAGAGGAGAGGTTGAGAAGAGGAGAGGTTTAGGGAGAGAAGAGGAGAGGTTGAGAAGAGGAGAGGTTGAGGGAGAGAAGAGGAGAGGTTGAGGGAGGAGAGATTGAGAAGAGGAGAGGTTGAGAAGAGGAGAGGTTGAGAAGAGGAGAGGTTGAGGGAGAGAAGAGGAGAGGTTGAGGGAGGAGAGATTGAGAAGAGGAGAGGTTGAGAAGAGGAGAGGTTGAGAAGAGAAGAGGTTGAGGGAGAGAAGAGGAGAGGTTGAGAAGAGGAGAGGTTGAGAAAAGGAGAGGTTGAGAAGAGGTTGAGGGAGGGAGGCAGAAGAGAGAAGAGGAGAGGTTGAGGGAGGCAGAAGAGAGAAGAGGAGAGGTTGAGGGAGAGAAGAGGAGAAGAGAGGTTGAGGAAAGAGGGCAAGAGGAGAGGTTGAGGGAGGGAGAAGAGGTTGAGTGAGAGAAGAGAAGAAGAGGAGAGGTTGATGGAGGGGGAAGAGGTTGAGGGAGAGAATAGGAGAAGAGGAGAGGTTGAGGGAGAGAAGAGGAGAAGAGGAGAGGTTGAGGGAGAGAACAGGAGAAGAGGAGAGGTTGAGGGAGAGAACAGGAGAAGAGGAGAGGTTGAGTGAGAGAACAGGAGAAGAGGAGAGGTTGAGGGAGGGAGAAGAGAGAAGAGGAGAGGTTGAGGGAGGGAGAAGAGAGAAGAGGAGAGGTTGAGGGAGAGAGAAGGAGAAGAGGAGAGGTTGAGGGAGGGAGAAGAGAGAAGAGGAGAGGTTGAGGGAGGGAGAAGAGAGAAGAGGAGAGGTTGAGGGAGGGAGAAGAGAGAAGAGGAGAGGTTGAGGGAGGGAGAAGAGAGAAGAGGAGAGGTTGAGGGAGGGAGAAGAGAGAAGAGGAGGGTGTGGGTGTATTTTTGCGACCCTATAAGAAGTGCTGAAGGAGCATTGAGGACCAGAAGCTCATTATAACTATGGTGTCAATGTAACACACTGGGGCTAATATTGTGTGTGTGTGTGTCTGTGTGTGTCTGTGTGTGTATGTGTGTGTATGTGTGTGTGTGTGTGTGTGTGTGTGTGTGTATGTGTGTGTGTGTGTGTGTGTGTGTGTGTGTGTGTGTGTGTGTGTGTGTGTGTGTGTGTGTGTGTGTGTGTGTGTGTGTGTGTGTGTGTGTGTGTGTGTGTTTGGAAAGTCAGATCCGAATCTGCAGTGAACCATTACCTGGAATAACCAATAGATGGAATGACAGGGTGCTAACTGGGGTTAAAGAGAAGTGGGACACACACACACACACACACTCACAGAGACACGCACACACATGTCTGTCTCTCTCTTCTCTCCCTCTCTCTCTCTGTCTCTCCCTCTGTCTCTCCCTCTGTCTCTCTCTCTCTGTGTCTCTCTCTCTCTCTATTAGTACTTCTCCTTCCTCTCTTTAAACCTTCAGATGTTTTATTAGAGTGTGTGGTAGTGTTGTGTGGTAGTGGTGTGTGGTAGTGGTGTGTGGTAGTGGTGTGTGGTATTGAAGTGTGGTAGTGGTGTGTGGTAGTGGTGTGTGGTAGTGTGGTAGTGGTGTGTGGTAGTGTGGTAGTGGTGTGTGGTAGTGTGGTAGTGGTGTGTGGTAGTGTGGTAGTGGTGTGTGGTAGTGTGGTAGTGGTGTGTGGTAGTGGTGTGTGGTAGTGTGGTGATGTGTGGTAGTGGTGTGTGGTAGTGGTGTGTGGTAGTGTGGTAGTGATGTGTGGTAGTGATGTGTGGTAGTGGTGTGTGGTAGTGGTGTGTGGTAGTGATGTGTGGTAGTGATGTGTGGTAGTGATGTGTGGTAGTGGTGTGTGGTAGTGATGTGTGGTAGTGTGGTAGTGGTGTGCGGTAGTGGTGTGTGGTAGTGGTGTGTGGTAGTTGTTGGTTGTGATGTGTGGTAGTGGTGTGTGGTAGTGGTGTGTGGTAGTGTGGTAGTGTGTGTGGTAGTGGTGTGTGGTATTGGTGTGTGGTAGTGTGGTGTGTGGTAGTGTTGTCTGGTAGTGTTGTGTGGTAGTGGTGTGTGGTAGGATGGTAGTGGTGTGTGGTAGTGTGGTGTGGTGAGTGTGGCGTGGTATTGTGGTGTGTGGTAGTGGTGTGTGGTATTGTGGTGTGTGTTAGTGGTGTGTGGTAGTGGTTGGTTTGTGATGTGTGGTAGTGGTGTGTGGTAGTGGTGTGTGGTAGTGTGGTAGTGGTGTGTGGTAGTGGTGTGTGGTAGTGGTGTGTGGTAGTGTGGTGTGTGGTAGTGGTGTGTGGTAGTGGTGTGTGGTAGTGGTGTGTGGTATTGGTGTGTGGTAGTGTGGGGTGTGGTAGTGTTGTCTGGTAGTGGTGTGTGGTAGTGGTGTGTGGTAGTGGTGTGTGGTAGTGTGGTAGTGGTGTGTGGTAGTGGTGTGTGGTAGGTGTGCGTGGTAGTGTGGTGTGTGGTAGTGGTGTGTGGTATTGAAGTGTGGTAGTGGTGTGTGGTAGTGGTGTGTGGTAGTGTGGTGTGTGGTAGTGATGTGTGGTAGTGGTGTGTGGTAGTGATGTGTGGTAGTGTGGTAATGATGTGTGGTAGTGGTGTGTGGTAGTGGTGTGTGGTAGTGTGGTAGTGTGTGTGGTAGTGGTGTGTGGTATTGGTGTGTGGTAGTGTGGTGTGTGGTAGTGTTGTCTGG